>NW_006408662.1:3966902-3970152 GCF_000296735.1 Chrysochloris asiatica
AATGCAATACATCAGTTGATTTCTTGACTGCTGCTTCTGTGAGTGTTGATAGTTGATCCAAGAAGAATGAAGTATACATCCACCCAATATCTTCTCATACCTTTTGAGAACAGTATCTCTTAATTGTAACATGTCTGTTCTAAAGGAAAATGAAGACTCCAGATTCAAAAAGATTCTATGTTGCCGTTGTTGTTGTTGGTGGTTATGTGCCGTAGAGTCGGTTCCGACACATAGTGACCCTGCACAGGGTTTCTGAGGCTGTAAATCTTTACAGGAGCAGAAAGCCTTATCTTTCTCCCGTGGAACAGCTGGTAGTTTTGAACTGCTGACCTTGCGGTCACAGCCCAATTCGTAACCACTTGTTGTTTAGTGCTGTCAATTCGGTTCTGACTCATAGCGACCCTGCACTGGGTTTCAGAGGAGCAGCTGGTGGGTTTGAACTATGGACCTTTTGGATCTTAGTACAGTTCTGATCCTACAGTGCCACTTCAGGGCAGATTCTAAGGCTTAAGCAGGTCCAAGGCAATCATACGGATAAAGCATGAAGCCAAAATGGAGCCCACTGATTCTTGGCAACAGGAAGTTGATGGAAAACAAAGAAAATCATTACAAATTTACCAAGTGATCACTATCCCAGGCAGGACTACAGAAGCCGGAAAAGGACCACCATTGGGATAGGTACACAACTTCAGAGACTAGGGTTTCAACCACCTGAACGCATGACCCTAGGGCCCTGAATTGTAGTCACTAGGACACCAATTTCTAATTTATGGACTACTGTTGGTAAATCCTTAAAGACCTGTGCAGGCAAGTTCCCGGGTTCTTAGTATAAGCCTGAGGGTAAAACTGCCTCTTCCTGGGTTCACCAGGAAGAGTTGTTATCTACTCTCAATAGTTGTTATCTACTTTCAGCAACACAGTACCTGAGGGCAAACCAACCCTCCCTAGATTTGCCCCTGACTTGTTTCAGCACAGATCCATTGCTGGATTAAAGTCAGAAAGAACTCTACTATAGACGGCGCCTTCCACAAACCAAGGGCCTTTGAATTGAAGTTCATAATACAAGTCCTACTTAACAATTTATCACTTCATAGTTGGTCCTTTTTTATGAAGTCTTTGCCAGTCCCAAGATTATGAAGATACTTATTTTTAGTATTTAATTATCCTTACATTGTGAATCGGTTCAGACTCACAGTGACCCTGTATAGGGTTTCTGAGGAGCAGCGGGTGAGTCTGAACTGCTGACCTTGCTGTTCAAACCAACCTTGCGGTCCAGTGTTTATCCTACTGCACTACACCAGGGCTTCGTTAACTTATCTTTGTGTAGAGTACAAGGAAAAGGGTCGGATATGTTTATGTTCCTGTGGATTTTCCATTAAAACATCACCACTTACTGAAAAGATCAGTCATTGCATCAAATTTTCACCTTCATAATAAACCAAGGCAAGTCTGCGTCTGGACTTTGTATTCTGTCCTGTTGCTCCATTTGTCTATCCTTGCACCAATATCACATTGTCCTAATAACTATTGATTTAGTTTTGTTGTTGTTAAGTGCTGTCAAGTTGGTTCTGACCCATCATGACTCAGTATAGGGTTTCAAGAGCGACTGGTGAGTTTGATATGCAAACTCCGCAGTCCAGTGCATTAATCCAGTGCCACACCAGTCTTGGTATCTGGTAGCAATATCCACCAACTTTTTCTTTTTTTCTTTTTCAAGAATACCTTTGCTATGATTGGCTAATTTCTTCCCCATGTATTTTTAGAATCAGCTTGACTTTTCCCACATAAACCTGCTGGAGTTTTGATCAGGATTGAATTAAATCCATTTATCAATTTAGGAGAGCTGAAGTCATTACACTACTGAGTCTTCCAATCTACAAACATGATTTATTTAGAACTACCAGCTGTTCCGTGGGAGAAAGATGAGGCTTTCAGAACTGATCCCATGGCATATAACCACCACCACCACTTTAGTTCCAGATTTCACTAGATATGCTTAAGAAAACAAAATCAAAACAAAAAACTTCCCCAAACACTGAAAATTGCCTCTGTGCCAGGAGACTCCTTCTGCATTTATCCAGGGCTTATACAGAGCCTAGAAATCTGACCTAGGTCAATGTGTAGGAATCAGCCTGAGGTAAAAGTAGAATGTCTTCTCAGGTAAGTTCTGAGCATGTATCTTGTCCTAGGTAGATGTGACTTCTAAATTCTTGTGTATACACAGGTGCTTTTGAAAGCCCTACTTTTCCAGGTTCTTCTTCCAATCTTTAGGTATGAACTGTGTGTCTCAGTCACACTCTCTAAGCCCAGGTGGCTAACGAGTGTTGCAATGTTTGGGCAATGCCTGGATCTCTCCACCTTGTGTGGGCTCTGCTGGGTGAAAGACAAATGAGTATCTTGCATTAGTCCTCAAGTATCCCCCAGGTAGAAGAGACACGAAAATTTATAAGTTTGATATGCTCTGCTTACTCTGGTCTGCTCTACTTATTCTGTAACCAGGAAGAAGGACATTACTTTTAAGTACACTTTTAAACCATGTGTATTGGAGTATGGACAAGTAGAAACAGCAAAATACTTTCCCATCATGTTGACGTTGCCTTTTTCTTGATTGAACATTTGCTAGGTTGCAGTATGCCTTTTGCTGACTTCCAAAGTTTTACGGTTTCCACTTGCCTCTTGGGGTTCCTAGGGGAGGACAGGAGGTTGGGTTTCGGATATGCCTTTTTAAGCAACATTTATTTAACTTTTGATATTTTTACCCATTCTGATGTTTTTGGTCTTGGTGGTTCAAACTCACCATTTGCTCCTCGGAAACCCTATACAGGGTCACTGTGAGTTGGAACTGACTCAGCAGCACTTAACAACAACCACATGTAGGCCATTTACGTGGAATGTAATTGCCAATGCTCTATCTTACTATTTGTTTTGTATTTAACCTCATGTCTTAAATTCCCTTTTGGTTTTATCCATTCTTTTGTTTATTATAGCAATATATTATTGCTGTTGTTGTTCAGTGCTGTCAAGTTGATTCTGACCCATAGCGACCCTGTACAGCATTCCCAAGGAGTGACTGATGAGTTTGAACCGCTGACTTTGTGGTTCATACCGACTCTGCAGTCCAGTGCATTACCCCACAGTACCACACCAAGCCATTTTTACACATACAATCCAGTCACACCAAGCAGACACCCCATGAGCACATCCACAACTACAATCCACTTCCATCCTTATTTTTCTCTCTTCTTTCCTT
>NW_006408662.1:3971212-3974259 GCF_000296735.1 Chrysochloris asiatica
TGAATCATAAGAATCTTATCCCCACCTCTTTTCACCAGAACCATCTAGACAAGATGAAAACTATTCAGTGGGGACTCTATCTTCCCTCACACACTCTTAAACTATATTCCCTTTTGGAACCTTGTAAGCCAGTCACTTCATGCTTTTATCACTCCCTAATTAGGTAGCCAATGTCTAAGTTGCCTGTCTTTATCTACACGGAATACAGAGGGGATAGCATTGATACTTGATGTGAAGACTCCTTTCCTCTCTGCTGGTATTTTGAGGTACTACATTCATGAGTATAGGTCAAGTTCATCAAATTGTAGCAATTTACCTTCGTTTCCTTTATCAAAACTGTTTTGTTTTTATCTTCCTCTCATCGAATCTGATTATCAAGCCATCAAGGCTAGATCAAATGGGCACTATCTGCAAGTTTGAGTGTTCTTGTGCATATTCCCTCACTTCATATCAGCTGGATGCTTCACTCTCAGCTCTAGCCCTCTGTGGCTATGACCTTGTCTATGGGCTCAAGTGTCCCCTGGTCTCACCATACTTTGGACCAAACAGCCCTTCTGCTTCTCTCTCTCATCTCCAGGTCAAGGGGAGTAAAAAAAAAATTCTTTTAATGATTTTTATTTTTAACTGCCTTCCCTGTGACACAAGGTATCATATGTCTACACTCTAACTAGTGAATAAGTTTCCCTTCCCTTGTACCACTGGCAGTGGTCTAGAATGTTTATTATAGCATAAAAACTTTTTCCCTACTTTTTACAGTAGTGGTCTTATACAATGTCTGTCCTTTTGTGACTGACTAATTTCAGTCAGCATAATGTCCTCCAGGTTTTTCCATGATTTGCAGATTTTCCAGTATTCTTCAGTGTTGCATAATATTCCATTGTGTGCATGTACCAAAGTTTGTTCAGTCATTCCTCTGCTGATGGGCATGTAGGCTGTCTCCATCTTTTCTCTACTGTGAATATGCTGCAATGAACTTGGGTGTGGAAATATTTACTGATGTCCTGGCTCCCCGCCATGGTTCCATTTTCAGCCAAACAAAGGATAGGTCTGTAAGGGAGTAATAACACACACCTTGGAACAATCCATCATTTGAGATCAAAAGGGCAGTATTTCCTCAAGAATAAAGTTCAGAAGAATTAGGAAAGAAGGAGCAATGGAAACAAGAAACATAGGGGGGAAGTAGGACACGTGTTATTGCACTGAAGACAAACAATGAAGCAAAATTCATAAGAATTGTTGAATGTAAAACTCATTATCTGCTCTGTAAAAGTTTCACCTAATTCACAACAACAAAAGAAAGTTAAAAAGAAAACACGAGAGAGAGAAATGGCACAATAGTTGTGAACATGACAAAGCATCAGGGACTACATCATTGTCTAATCTCAAAGGTTTACAGTGAGTTTGCTGAGGGTCACAGTTTAAATGTTTCTGTGTCTACAACTGAGTATTAGGAGCTGACTTACTTAATGTAGATTCATAGTGCACACTTGGTTGGGAGTCTTAAGTGAAACCCAAACTCAAGC
Organism: Chrysochloris asiatica; assembly: GCF_000296735.1. Taxonomy (NCBI): domain Eukaryota; kingdom Metazoa; phylum Chordata; class Mammalia; order Afrosoricida; family Chrysochloridae; genus Chrysochloris; species Chrysochloris asiatica. Next base: position 3,972,736 of record NW_006408662.1, read on the forward strand.
AGTGAGACAGCAGATCCTCAAAAGAAGCAAAAGAATAAGCAGAGATGTGCAAGGTGATGAGTAAAAAGGTCAATCAGTCACAAATCTGAATTGGACACTAGTAACAACAATCAAGACTAGGGTCCTGAGGGGCTAGGAAGAATTACTCAATCTCATAGAATGAGATGAAGTTGTTGTTGTTGTTGTTAGGTGCCATCGGGTCACTATTGACTCACAGCGACCCTATGCACAATAGAACGAAACACTGCCGGGTCCTGGGCCAACCTCACTATTGTAACCACGCTTGAGCCTATTGATGCTGCCACTTTGCCAATCCATCTCACTGGGGGTTTTACTCGTCTTCTCTGACCCTCCACCTTACCAAACATGATATCCTTCTCCAGAGACTGGTTCCTCCTGACAATATGTCCGAAGAATGAGAGACGAAGTCTGGTCATCCTGGTCTCCAAGGAGCACTCTGGCTGTGCTTCTTCCAACACAGATCTGTTGGTTCTTTTGGCAACCCATGGCACTTTCAAGTTACCAGACTGGAATTCTAGAGGAGCGGCTGGTGGGTTTGAACTACTGATCTTTGGGCTAGCAGTTCAGTGTTTACCCTACAGCAGCATACCAAGACTCGAAGGAGTTTCTTTGAGCCCTACCCAGTCTATTCTTACACCAGGCTGGGGACTATGCTTGATTCTGTCCCATGTAAATGAACACAACTCACTGTTTGTCTCCCATTTCCACTGTGGGTATTCTGCCAAATTCACTCCCCTTCGCATCCCCTCTCCTCAGAGTCTTATTTGCCACCTTTTTTTTTTAAATGTTTTATTGTGAATTATGTGATAGTTTACATGGGACAACATTAGTTTTACATTCATCCTTTCATTTCATTGCCATGGTTACAATCCCCTCTACGCAGCATCAACCAACCAAAGGGTATACCCTGCAAGCCTGCACCCTGGTTGTCAGCACACAGCTACTCTCCATCTCTGGGTCTAAAGTCCCCAACTGCTCTATCTCTCCACATTATCACCTTTGCCTCCATCTCAGGCATCACTGCTTCTCTGGGTAGGGTCCCGCTCTCTGCTCTTCTCCATTGATGGTCCCAGGGACCTCCAGTCCTAGATTGAAAAGTTAATCACTCCCCTCCTTGCTACAAAATGTCTTTACATTTCCAACCCTCACAAGCAGTCCTGATAACAATGATTCACTATTGTATCACAAGAGACCCATCCGCATTTCATTTCATCAGCCCTGCCTTGTCAGATTGGATACTACTCAGTGGAGATTCTACCTTCCTTCATGCCCTCTGGATCTAGGTTCCCTCTTGAAAGCTTGCAAGCCAGTTACTTCTTGCCTTTGTAGCTCCCGTGCCCCCATTTTGGGTAGCTAATGTCCAAGTTGCCCATCCCTGTCTACTATGTGTATGGAGGGGGTGGGAATGATCCTTGCTGTAAAGGTTTGTTCCTCTTTTGGGCTACTGCATCTATAGGTGCAGGTCAAGTTCATCAAATTATATGAGAATACTTTTTTTTTTCC
>NW_006408662.1:3976614-4045282 GCF_000296735.1 Chrysochloris asiatica
CTCCCTCAGGCACGCTCGCTCCAAAGATGGAGAAGTGGCTGTCCGCTCGCTATAGAGTCGAATTAGTCAGGCTGGAATCTATACTGGAGAGCTTTTGACCTGTAACACAGACTAGAACTCCCGCCCCTTGGTTAGTCAGCCACATTCTTTTAATGAACACTCTCTCCAGATATCTCTGATTTGTCTGTTTCTCAGAGCTTTTGAGTCCATGATATCACCAAAGCTATTACTTCTCCCCTTGTCCTTTGTACCAAGGATAACTTCCTGCAAATTATTATAACCTCCTTGTCTTTCTTTCATCTCAAAATCAGATTTATCGTTTTGCCTCAAACATTTCTTGTCTTTCCTATTCCTTTCACTGGGGTTTTGTTTTCTCATCTGAAAAATGGATAATATATTGTATTCCATGCACAATTTTATGAGGAGGAGAAATTAATTATGTAAAGCTCTTACCACAACACCTGGCACATAGTTCGGGCTCCATAAATGTTTTCTATTAACAAGCATTTTCTATTAAAAGGACAGAGTTCTGGTGTGATGTTGTAGGATAAGCATGGACTGCTAACCACAAGGTTAGGGGCTCAAACCCACTAGCTGCTCCTCAGAAACTTTCTACAGGATCAACTTGACAGCACTGAACAACAATAACAGATACGATCACCTCAAGTACTTAATAACAACAACAATTAATAGGACTATTCTGTCTGAAGAGAGGACTGTGAGACTTCACCTCACACACTTTGGGCATGTTATCAGGAAGGCCAAGTTCTTGGAGAAGGACACCATACTGGATAAAGTAGAGCGTCAGCACACAAGGAAGATCCTTAACAAGATGCATTGATACAATGGCTACAAAAATGGGTTCAAACATAGCAACAATTGTGAGGATGGCATAGTATTGGGTTGTGTGTCATTCTGTTGTACATAGGACAGTTATGAGTTGGAACCAATTACACTAGACTGCACCTGTACTGTGTGCCATCGAGTTGGTTCCGACTCACAGCAACCCTGCATAGGGTTTCCAAGAGTGGCTGGTAGGTTTGAACTGTTGACGATGTAGTTCCCAGTCCAGTGCTTATTCTACTATGTCACACCAGAGCTTTAGCTGGTACCTCTTGTTTATGGTTAGGTGCTGTGGAGTCAATTCAGACTCACAGTGACCCTGTATAGAATTTCTGAAACTGTAAATCTTTATTGAAGCAGAAAGCCTCATCTTTGTCCTCCAGAGTGACTGGTGGGTTTGAACTGCTGATCTTGTGGTTAGCAGTCTAGTGCTTATCCTACAGACACCTAGCAACAGTAAATCAATAAGACTAGTACATCCATTCTCCTGGCATCCCGATTGTTGAGTTTATAGTAATTTCCACCTCTCTGTGTCTATCATTACCTACATTCAACTATGCCAGGTTCCAAATTCTAAAATATAACTGGCCTCATTCTATGCTTCAAACCCTTTTTTTTCTTCTATTTTATTATGAAAAAATTAAATTGCAAGGAAATTTTGAAAGAATTTTATAGAAAACTTCCATATATCCACCTCTTGTTAGGTGCCATCTTGCTGGTTCCAACAAATAGCAACCCTATTACAACAGAATGAAACTGCCTGGTCCTGTGACATCCTCACAATTGTTGTTATGCTTGAGCCCTTTGATGCTCCACTGTGTCAACTCATCTCAATGACAGTCTTCCTCTTTTATGTTGATCATCTACTTTACCAAGCATGATGTTCTTTTCCGGGGACTGGTCCCTCCTGATAACACGTCCAAAGTACATAAGATGAAGTCTAGCCATCCTCATTTCTAAGGCGCTTTCTAGATGTACTTCCAAGACAGATTTGTTTGTTCTTCTGGCAGTATGTGGTACTTTCAATATTAATGCATCAATTCTTCTCTAGTTTTCTTTGCCCAGCTTTCATTTGCATGTGTGTGTGTGTGTGTTGTGTGTGTGTTAAGTGCTACCAAGTCAGTTCCAACTCAAGGTGACCCTGTATAGCATGTGAAGCAATTAAAAATGTCATGACTTGGTTTAGGTTTACCTTAGTCCTCAAAGTGACATCTTTGCTAGTTAACACTTTAAAGAAGTCTTGTGCAGCAAATGTGCCTAATGCAATACGTTCTCTGATTTCTTGATTACTGCCTTCATGAGCATTGATTGTATCCAAGCAAATTGAATGAAGTCCTTGACAACTTCAATCTTCTTCATCTATCATTATGTTGTTTGTTGGTCCAGTTCTGAAGATTTTTGTTTTCTTTATGTTGATGTTGAATCCATACTGAAGTCTATACTTTTTAAAAAATCTTCATCAGTAAGCAATGTTAAGTCCTCTTCACTTTTACAAGCAAGGTTGTATCATCTGCATAACACAGGTTCTTACTGAGCCTTCCTCCAGTCCTGATGCCACTTTCTTCTTCATACAACCCAGTTTCTCAGATTAGCAGGTCAGCATACAGATTGAATATGTATGTATGGTGAAAGGATACAATGCTGACTCACACCATTCTTGATTTTAAAGCATTTAGTGTTCCTTTGTTCAAACAGCTGTTTCTTGGTCTATGTACAGGTTCCTCAGGAGCACAATTAAATGTTCAGGAATTCTCATTCTTCACATGTTATCCATAGTTTGTTATGATCCACACAGTCAATTACCTCTGCATAGTCAATAAAATACAAGTAAACATCTTTCTGGTATTCTCTGCTTTCAGTTACAATTCATCTGATGTCAGAAATGATATCCTTCATTCCACATCCTCTTCTGAAGCCATCTTGAATTTCTGTCAGTGTACTTCTGCAAGTATTTTTAAAATTATTTTCAAAAAAATTTTACTTGCACGTGATATCAATGATGTTTTCCTTTAAGTTCCAAATTCGGCTGGCTAAGTAGCTGTCTTCCAAGTTTCTTGGCATAGACAAGTGAATGTTTTCAGTGCTATAGCAGTTTGTAGAAGAAATGATGAAGTAAAAGGGCTGAAGAGAAAATTTTTAAGGACAGCTCGAGAAGACAAAGTATAGTAGCCTAACGAACTGTACAAAGAGAACATGCTGAAACAAATCAAACCTCTAGTTGCAATGTTGAAGGATTCTGTGGGCAAAATATGGAATGATGCCGAAAGCATCAAAAGAAAATAGAAGGAATACTGAGTGTTGTTGTACTAAAAAGAACTGGTCAACATTCAACCATTTCAAGACATAGCATATAATCAATAACCAGTGGTATTAAAGGAGAAGTCCAAGCTGTATTAAAGGTATTGGTGATAAACAAGCCTCCAGGAATTGACAGAAAATCATTGAAATATTTCAACTAGCTGATGTTAGTTCACCCATCACTCAGGTTACACCATAAACATGTTACTACATTTGCTTTGTCACATACCTCTTTTAACCAATGCTTCCTTTGCCCGTCCATCCATCTTATCTTTTACATTTCAAGTAAATTATAGGCATTAGTACACATCCTTCTAAAGACTTCAATGTGCACACCATTAATAAGAAAAACATTTCATATTTGTTTGTAGTTTTTTCTTCTGAGATAGAACTTAAATAGCATTTAATGCACAGATCATATCTTAAGTGTACACTTGCTAGTTTTTACAAATGAATAAAACTCAAATCCCTATCAAGAGACAGAAAGTTTGCTTGTGCTCCTTTTGAGTCAATCTACATCCCTAATCTGCACAAAGGAGTTACAGTTCTTAGTTTTTCCCATCATGGATGAGTTTTGTACGGTCCTTATTCATTCACACCAAGCTAAACTATTAAAGCAAACTTGTGATTGGCTTCTGTGCTTCAACAAGAATTATTCTTCACCATAGAAGAAGAGATGCATTTGAGTAAAGGTGCTGGAGAAGAACATCGAAAGTACCATGGACTGCCAGAAGAACAAACAAATCTGTGTTCGAAGTATGGTCAGAATACTCCTAAGAAGCCAGGATGGTGAGACTTCATCTCTCATACTTCGGACATGTTATATCACAAGGCACCAGTCCCTGTTGAAAGACATCATGCTAGGTAAAGTGGAGGGTTGGGGAAAAAGAGAAAGCACCCCAATGAGATGAATCGGCAGCAGCAGCAGCAATGGGCTCAAGTGTAACACAATTGTGAGAATGGCGCAGAATCAGGCAGTGTTTCGTTCTATTGAGCAGAGGGCTGTTATGAGTCAGAACTGACTCCACAGCACCTACCAACAACAGCATCATATTTCACCTTTCACATCTTGTTAAGTAAGTGCTGTCAATCAGTTCGGACTCATAGTTACCCTTAATAGGGTTTCCAAGGAGCAGTTAGTGGGCTTGACCCTCCGATGTTATGGTTAGCAATCCAGTGCTTATCCTATAGCTCCATACATATAGCTGCTAAAAAAAAAACTCATAAAGTACAGTTTGTCATGTTACCACATGTGTCATGCCTATTTCAAAACCTCTCCATTGACTGTGAGTTGTAAACTACAAATATTGTGGTCCCAGCCTGTTTTTACTGTCATATCCATCACTCCTGAAGTAAAGAACTTTTGAACTTTTCTTAGGGCATTAAGCAGTGTCTTGGGTGTAGTTCATTGTGTAAGCACCTTGAAGACCAATACTGTGTCCTAAGTAACTCTTTGCCCCCTACAATATGGGAGAATATTTCCTTTTATGTAATTGACAGTCAATAGATAGTCATAGAACGAACTGATGAGTAATTTTAAAAAGGGAATGAATGCATCTTTAACTCTCGGATCCTGCCCTAGCATTAACTTGGTTAATTATATTGATTCCTAAGAATATGATAGAGTTTAAAACAGTTTGTGGAAAAATAGAATGGAAAGATAATAGAAGCTTTCCGAGAACCTTTTGAAACCCTAATATGCTAAGGTATGTGTACAACCATCTCCCAAGAAACTTTATATGATTTAGTGATCAAAAAAGAGAGACAACTGTTGGTTGAGAAGAGGAATCCTTTGAAATTACAGGATTGTTTCTCTTTTTTTGATCATTAAATCTGACCTGGATATTAAAATTTTCATTTGTCTAAACTCATTCTCGTATTGTCTAGTTAAAGACTAATTTTCTAGTTCCTAAAATGTGGTGTCCGTTTCAATCACAGAGTTGGCGGTTAAAACTCACCAGCTGCTCCTTGGAAACCCTATGCAGGGTCATTATGAGTCAGAACCAACTAGATGGCACTTAAAATAACAATATAGTGTAGTGGGTTATGTGTTGGGCTGCTAACTGTAAGGTCAGCAGTTTGAATCCACTAGCCACTCCCCAGAAGAAAAGGGGGACTTTCTTGCCCCATAAAGACAGACATCCTCAGAAATGCTACATAGGGCACTGCATGGGAATCCAGTCAACAGTAATGAGTTTAGTTTGGGTTTAATGTGAGCTTAGAGCAGTAGATCTTAACCTTTATTGTCTATTAGGAGCTTCCAGAGAGCTTTTACAACCTACCAGTGCCCCTGGAGGTTCTGGCTCCATTTGTTGGGGTTCAGTCTGGGCACTGGTATTTTTTAAAGCTCCCCAGGTAATGCTAACATACAGCCATCACTACGAGATGAATGGTTCTGTACATAGAGATTTGGGCTCACAGCCCATGACAAACACACAAGCAAACTTTAGTGCCACTTTCCCTCCCTCCAGAGACTAGTGGGAAAGGAGGAAAAAAAAAAAAAAAAATCCTAGCCAGAGAGGAGAAAAGGGGACCTAGTTTTGTACCACTCCTTGCAGAGTATGCCACATGCTCCCCACAGAGGAGACAGTGAGATTTTCCACAGCTACAGGTTCTCAGAAAGCTGGGATCTTATTCCTCAAGTGGAAAGGACAGCTCACCAACTGGCAGGCAAGAAAACCAGCATGAAAAAAGTTCCTGCAAATCCTACCGCCTCAGGCTGTCCCCAGGGGAAGCCATGGGATGATGGGCAGCTTGATCTGTGGGACAGAACTAGGATGGAATGGGTAGCATTTCTCAGGCCAAAACCTTTTACTATCAAACCTTTAAGACTCCATAACCAAAAGAGAACCACATATTTATATTTCAAACATTAGTGTTGGGTCCTTTAATAGGAGGACAGAGACACGTAGGTTCAGCCAAGTTTCTATTTAACAACCAAACCACACCAGCACTTCCAACCTTTTTCTTTTGCAGTCAGAAAATACAGCAGTATGTATAAACTGCAGGAGATGAAAGAGTATCCATACGACGCTTAATGTAAAACACCATTACATTTCCTGTGTATTACATGCTCAAAACTATAAGAACAAGAAAATATTAAGTATTCAGAAAAATGCCAAATACTGATTTCTATGAAAATTTCTAAATTAAATCTGACAGAAAATTTTAATGAGAAAATCAAATTTGTTTTCACAAGTGTGATTTATCTTTCTTACGAATCTCTCTCTCTCTCTCTCTCTCTCTCTCTCTCTCTCTCTCTCTCTATATATATATATATATATATCTATATGTATATAACCTTCAGTTGTATTCTTGGTCCCTCAAGTGCTTATTGTGCCCTTGGAGCGCTGGTGTGGCACGGTAGGATAAGCACTGACTGCTAACCAAAAGGCTGGCAGTTCAAACTCACCAGTTGCTCCTCGGAAATGCTACACATTGCCACTATGAATGGGAACTGACTTGACAGCACCTACCAACAACAACGGCCCACCTATTATTCTCCATCCTGTGTCCTCCCCTGTCCTCAGCCAGCTATTTAAAGTAGATTTTTAGTTTGTATGTTTCCCTATAAAATATACATTCTTGCCTTTTGTGATTGACTGGGCCAACCTCACTACTGTTGCCACATTTGAGTCCATTGATGCTGCCACTTCGCCAATCCATCTCCTCTTTATCTCTGACCCTCCACCTTACCAAACATAATATCCTTCTCCAGCGACTGGTTTCTCCTGACAATATGTCTGAAGTATGAGAGATGAAGTTTTGCCATTTTGTCCTCCAAGGAGCACTCTGGCTGCACTTCTTCCAAAATGGATCTATCAGTTCTTTTGGCAACCCATGACACTTTCAATATTCTCCTCCAACACCATAACTCAAAAGCATCAATTCTTCTATGGTCTTCCTTATTTACTGTCCAGCTTTTGCATGCATATGAGTTTACTGAAAATATCATGACTTGGGTCAGGTGTACCTTAGTCCTCAAGCTGACATCTTTGCTCTTCAACACTTTAAAAAGGTCTTGTGTAGCAGATTTGCCTAATGCAATACGTTGTTTGATTTCTTGACTTCTGCTTCCATGAGTGTTAATAGTTGATCCAAGAAGAATGAAGTCCTTGACAACTTCAATCTTTTCTCCGTTGATAAGAATGTTGTTTAATGGTCCAGTGGTGAGGATTTTGTTTTCCTTACATTGAGATGTAATCTATACCGAAGGCTATGCTCTTTGATCTTCATCAGTAAATGTTTTAAGTCCTCTTCGCTATCAGCAAGTAAGGTTGTATCACCTGCATATTGCAAGTTGTTAATGAGTCTTCCTCCAATCTTGATGCCATGTTTTTCTTCATACAACCAGGTTCTCAGGTTATTTGCTCAGCATACAGGTTGAATAAGTACAGTGAAAGAATACAACTTTGTTACACATCTTTCTTAAATTTAAACTATTCAGTGTTCCCATGTTCTGTTCAAACAACTGCCTCTTGGTCCAGGTATAGATTCCTCATGAGCACAATTAAATGTTCTGGAATACTCATACTTCACAATGTTGTCCATAGAGTGTCATGATCCACACAATTGAAAGCCTTTGCATAGTCAATAAAGCACAGGTAAACATCTTTCTGATATTCTCTGCTTTCAGCCCAGATCCATCACACATCAACAATGATATGCCTCGTTCCACGTCCTCTTCTGAATCCGTCTTGAACCTCTGGAAGTTCTCTGTCAATGTATGCTTGCAGCCATTTCTATATTACCTTTAGTAAAGCTTTACTCACATGGGAAGAAAATTACTGACCAATATCTCTCATTAAGACAGATAATGCTCAGCTAAATTTTACTGAACTAAATCCAACAGAGTAGAAGAAGAATATTACATCATGACCAAGTGAGATTTACCTCAGGAATTCAAGAGATGTTCAACATAAAATAACAATAATAATAAAAATGTAAATTACCACATTAATGGAACAAATGGAAACAAATACAGGATCATCTCAGTTGCTGTAAAAACTGCATTTGACAAAATCCAACAATAATGTTTCATGAAAACAAACAAATACTCAGAATAGAAGGGAAATTCCTCCTAATGATACAGGACATTTGTGAAAGCCCTACTACCAACATACTGGTGAAAGACTGAAAATTTTCCCTGTAAGATCAAGAACAAAACATGGGGTGTATACTCTTACCACTGTAAGTTATCCTACAGGTTCTAGAAAGAGCCATTAGACAAGAAGGAGAAATACAACACATCGAAACTGGAAAACTATGTTTAGTCACAGATGACATGAACCTATATGAAGAAAATCACAAAAAGAAAGATACTGGCTAGTAAACAAATTCAGCAAATGGACAGGGTACAAAATCAACATGCAAAAATGGGCTGTGTTTGTATACACTAATAATGACTTATCCCCAAAGGAAATTAAGAAAGCCATAGCAATCTTACATATAACTGAACAAAATTGTACTGTACTCTTTCCTGCACGATCCTTAGAATCACTGCGATGTGTAAACTCTTTGTTGTAACCCTGGTGTCAATCTCTCTTTTAGTTGACTTTACCAAAAATGAAAGTAGCAAGAAAGAAATGAAAGGAAACCTAATTCATGTTCCTCAAGAGGAAGGTATGTTAATCTGCTTCCATAAAACCTTGGAACTCATATGTGGAAGTTCTACTCTATCCTTGCAGGTCATTATGAATCAGAATTGACTAGATTGCCATGGGTTTGGAATCATGAATCAGAAGGCTTAATATTGTTAAGATGTCAATACTATCAAACAAGATCTATAGATTCAACACCATCCTTGTAAAAATCTTAACAGCCTGTGATGGTGAAGGTTTTGTGTCAATGTGGTTGGGCTAGGATTGTCAGCCTTAGCAGGTAAGATGTAGTTATGACCTCCGGGACGAGATCTAATATGATGCAATCAACCCCATGGTATGGTCTGACATCATTAGCTTTGATCTGATGTAGCAATCCCATGCATTGTAAATCCTCACTTCTGTAATATTAAGGAGGACAGATGCAATCTGCAGAGTTAAGTTGTATTTGAGTCCATTTCTCTTGAGATATAAAAGAAGGAAGCAGAGACAAGGAGACCTCCTACCACCAAGAAACAAGAGCTGTGAGTGGAGTACACTCTTTGGATCTGGGCTCCCTGCACTGTAAAACTCCCAGATCCAAAGAAGGTTGATACCAAGACACATAAAGATCTCCATGAAATTCTGAGCCTACAGATACTAAAAGGAGACCTTTCTCCAGAGCTGGGGCTCTGACCTTGTATTTTTAGTCCCCAAAATGGTGAGTGAATAAGTTTCTGCTGCTTATCCACTTGTGGTATTTTTTTAATAATGGTGGTGGTGGTTATGCGTCATGGAGTTGGTTCCGACTTATAGTGACCCTATACAGGGTTTCTGAGGCTATGTATCTTTATGGGAGCAGAACCTCATCTTTCTCCCGCGGAATAGCTGGTAGTTTTGAACTGCTGACCTTGCAGTTCACAGCCCGACTTAGCCCGACTCATAACCACTACGTAATAGCACTAGCTAACTAAGACAGCCTTTTTTGCAGAAATGGAAACATCCTCAAATTCATATGGAATTTCAAGGAATCCTGAATAGCTAAAACAATCCTAAACAAGAACAAAGTAGGAGGATTTGTACTTCTGATTTCAAAACACACTACAGGGCTTCATTATGAGTATGGTATTAGTACAATAATAAACAGACCAATGGAATAGAATTGAGAGTCCAGAATAAACCTATTACCTATGGCCAATTTATTTTCAAAAAGGATACCAAAGCCATTCAATGGGGAAAGAATAGCCTCTACAACAAATGGTGCTGAGGCAACAGGGATAATACATGCAAAAGAATGAAGCCACGCCCATACCTCACCATGCATGAAAGTTAATGTAAAATGGATCAAAGATATAAATATAAGAACTGAATAAATAAAACTCATAGCAGACAACAGAGGGAAAAATCTTTATGATTGTATTTTTGGCAATGGATTCTTAGGTACAACACCAAAAGAGCAAGCAACAAAGGAAAAAACAGATGAACTGAACTTCACCAAAATTAAAAACTTTTGTGCATCAAAGGACATCAAAAAAGTGAAAAGATTAACTACTGAATGGGAGAAAATAGTTAAAAATCAAGTATCTGATAAGAGTTTAATATTCACAATATACAATGGACTTCTACCACTCAACAAAAAAATTAACAAGCCAATGAAAAATGGACAAAGGTCTTGAATAAACTTTTCTCCAAAGACAATATACAAATTGCCAATAAGCACATGAAAAGATGCACAACATCTTTAGTTATTAGGGAACAGCAAATCCCTGCCATTTCAGTTTCCACTCACTAGATGTCTACTAGAAAAAATGAAAATAGTGTGTGTTGGCTAGAATGTGGAGAAGTTGGTAATATTGTGTATCGCTGGTGGAGATGTAAAATAGTGCAGTCATTACGGAAAACAAGTTGACGTTTTCTCAAAAAGTTCAACATGGAATTAACAAATGAAGGAGAAATTCCACTCCTGGATATACATAAAAAGATTTGAAATAAGGGACTCAAACAGATAATTCTATACCAATTCTTTGGGCAAATTATTGAATGATGCAGAAATTATCTAAAGAAGATGGAAGGAATAGAATTACTGAACTAAAAAGTTAATGCTCAACCATGTCAACAGGCAGCATATAATTCAGAGTCCATGATACTGAAGGAAGAAGGCCAAAGTGCACTGAAGGCATTGGCAAAGAACAAGACTCAAGGAATCCATGGATATAAATTGAAATCATTCCAACACACTGATTTGGTACTGGAGGCACTAGCTCATCTATGCCAAGAAATTTAGAAGACAGCTATTTTACAATCTGATTAGAAGAGATCCATATTTGTACCCATTCCAAAGAGAGGCGACCCAGTGGAATGCAGAAATCATTGAATAATATCATTACTATTGCATGCAAGTAAAATTTTGCTAAAGATAATCCCACAATGGCCGCAGCAGTACATTGACAGGGAGCTGACAGATTCAGAACAGTATGTGGAATGAGGGATACCACTGCTAATGTCAGATGGCTCGTGGCTGAAAGCAGAGAAAGCCACAAACATGTTTACCTGTGCCTTATTAACTATGCAAAGTCTTTTGATTGTGTGGATCATGACAAACTATGGGCAACATTACGAGAATGAGTATTGTGGAACACTTAATTGTGCTCGTGAGGAACATGTAACATAGACTAAGAGGCAGTTGTTCGAACAGAACAAGGGGACACTGAATGGTTTAAAATTAGGAAAGATGTGCACCAGGGTTGTAGTCTTTCACCATACTTATTTAATCTGTATGTTGAGCAAATAATTTGAGAAACTGGATTAATATGAAGAACGTGGAATCAGGATTGGAGGAAGACTCATTAACAACCTGCCATATGCATATGATACAACCTTGCTTGCTGAAAGCAAAGAGGATTTAAAATACTTACCTAGCACTCAACCATAATGTTGGCTTCAGCTGCAAGGTCAGCAGTTCAAACTCACCAGCTGCTCCTTGGAAACACCATGAGGCAGAACCAACTCAACGGCACTTAACAAAAATGAAGATAAAAAAATACAGCCTTCAGTATGAGCTGCACCTCAATGTAAAGAAAACAAAAAATCCTCATCACTGAACCAATAAATAACATCATGATAAATAGAGAAAAGATTGCAGTTGTCTAAGACTTCATTTTCCTCAGATCAATCAACAACACTCATGGATGCAGCAGTCAAGAAATCAGACAACATATTGCAATAGGCACATCTGCTGCACAAGACCTCTTTAAAGTGTTGAAGAGCAAAGATTTCAGTTTGAGGACTAAGGTGTGCCTGACCCATGTCATGGTATTTTCAACAGCCTCATACACATGTGGACGATGGACAGTAAATAAAGAAGGCCATAGAAGAATTGATGTATTTGAGTTATGTTGCTGAAGGAGATTATTAAAAGTACCGTGGACTGCCAAAAAAATCAAACAAATCTATGTTGGAAGAAGTACAGCCAGAATGCTCCTTGGAAGCCAAGAAGGTCAAACTTTGGACATATTACCAAGAGGGACCAGTCCCTGAAGAAGAACACTATACTTGATAAAGTGGAGGGTCAGCAAAGAAGAGGAAGACACCTAATGAGATGGATTGGCACAGTGACAGCAGCAATGGGCTCACTTGTAGCAACGATTGTGAGGTTGATGCAGGACCGGGCAGTGCATAAGGTCACTATGAGTTGGTACTGACTTGACCGCACCTAACAACAACAACAACAACAACAACAAAGTTCATTGCAACATTATTCATAATAGCCCAAAGATGGAAACCACCCGGTGTCTGTCAACAGATCAATAGATAAACAAAATGTGGTATTATACCTACAATAGAATTTAACTTAGTCATAAATAGAAATAAAGTCCTAATAATACTACCACATGGATGTACCTTGAAAACATAGTGCTAAGTTAAATAAATCAGCAACAAAAAGACAAATATTTTATAGCACTTTTATTAAATATCTAGAGCCCAAAATGGTTCCAGAGGTTGTGAAAGAGACAAACACAGAATGATTGCTTAATGAGTCCTGAGTTTCTGTTAGGGGCCATGGAAGAATTTTGGAAATGGATGGTGATTATGTTTACACAACAATATGAGTCTAATTAATGTCACTTTAAAATGATTAAAATGAAACATTTTATGTTATGTATCTTCTACCACAGTAACTAAAAAATAAATGTTAAGCCACAATGCAAATGGATTTCCAATTCAGTTGAACTCTTTTTACCAAATATTTCAAAATAATAATGAATCTTAAGTGTATTATAACCAACTCAACGGCACTTAACAACAACAACCATCATTCTCAGTGGGAACATGGTGGTTCCATACAATAAACAATAGATTGTGAGCCACAAAGTTGATGGGTCAAGCTCACCAGCCGCTCCACAGGAGAAAGCTGAGGCTTTCTGCTCCTGGAAAGATTTAAAGCCTTGGAAACCCTATACAGGGTCACTACGAGTTGAAACCAACTCAACATCACTTAAAAACAACAGCATCATTCCCAGTAACTCAATTTAAGTATCAAATTACACCACTGGCTGTTGTTAAGTGTTGTCAAGTCGTTTCCAATCCATAGTGACCCTGTATAGGATTTCCGAGGAGCAGCTGGTGAGCTTGAACCGCCGACCTTGCAGTTCAAATGGCTTTGCAGTCTGACACATTAACCCACAGCGCCATACCAGGACTCCATGTCTCTCTCTAGTGACTCACAATTTATCTTAGACTTCCAAATAACTTTTTTTTTGGCCAGGAATTCTTACATTTGGTCATCAACTACTACTGTGGAGTTAATTCCAATTCGTGATGACCTAACAGGGTAGAGGGTTCCCAAAGCTGAATCTTGTTTTCTTTGCATGTGTTTTAAATAACATAGATTTATTAACTGACGATTCTGGAGGTGAGAAATCTAAAGTGAGTTACATTGGGTTAAAACAAAGGACTCAGAGTTGTAACCTTCTGAAGGCTCAATGGGAGAATGGATTATTTGCCATTTCCAGCTTCCAGAGGCCACCTGCAATCCTTGGCTCATAGTTCCTTCTTACATCTTCAAAACCATCAACACAACAGCTTGACATTTTTTTGGACTAATACCTCTTCCAGTTTAAAGGATCCTCATCTTCAAATTTTGACATGTTTATTGATTCTTGACTTTGACAGTCATTGTTACTCAGATTTTTGTTGCTTTTCCAAAGGCATATCTGTTCAGAAATAGGAAAAGACATCCATTTCCCTTGATTTTTAAAAGGTATTTACTTTTGATTGTGATTTGGGTGGCAGTTGACTGAGCCCATGAATGTTCCATTCAACAATTCAGACGCATTTTGTTTGCCATCTTCACAATGTAACACTACGCATCTCCCCTGCTACCTTTGTGTCTAGTTTCCATTCACCCTTCTTCCCAAACCTAGCCTGCCCTGTGCACCTTGTGTCTGGGCACATGCTGCCCTTTTGATCTTGGATGATTGACTGCTGTAGGGAGTGCTTACCTCCCGGATGTTAGTATTCACCTTATAAGCCTATTATTTGGGGCACAGTAAAGTCACAGGGGCGAGTTCTGCTCCAGGTTTGAAGGCTGACTTCAAGTCTCAGGGCTTCCAGAAGTTTCTGTCTGACCAGTGAGCCTGCTCAGTATTGAATGGTCTTTCTGATCCTTGGCACTCTCAGTTCCCCCCTCTTCTTTAAAATTGTTATCTTCCATTCTCTTAGATATGCTCTCTCATGATTGTACCTTTCGCCTTCTCATAAGAACACTTCATGTGCACCAGAATCTCAACTTCAAGTCACCACAGCTCAGCCACCATACCCTATTTCTTCTTCACCACTTCTAGCACCTCAACAATCCTTCACCTGGACCACAGTGATTCATCCACCCACAAACTCACTCGCATGACTTACTTCTTCCATATAACCACTCTCTTCCATAGAACCTTCTCCTCTTTCACTTCCATACTCTCTTGACAAAATCATTGTCCTCGTTGAATCAGTTCTCTACCACCATGTAATTTATTATGACCCAAGAAAACCCTGCAACTGTATTGACTGCACTCACATAATAACTAAGTGTTCTGGAATACTCATTCTCGGCAATGTCCACAGATTGTGGAGAATGTGTATTCCGGAACACTTCATTACGATCATGAGGAACTTGTATATAGACCAAGAGGTAAATGTTCAAACAGAGCAAGGGACCACTGAGTTTAAAATTGGGAAAGGTGTAAGCCAGAGTTGTATGTTTTCATGATACTTATTCAATCTGTATGATGAGCAAATAATCCGAGAAGCTGGATTATATGAAGAAGAATGTGGCACCAGGATTAGAGGAAGGCTAACTCACTCCCTGTTATATGCAGATGATACAATCTTGCTTGCTGAAAGCAAAGACAACTTAAAATACTTTCTGATGAAGAACAAAGACCACAGCCTTCGGTATGGGTTGCAACTCACTGTAAAGAAAACAAATATCCTCACTACTGGACCAATAAATAACATCATGATAGATAGAGAAAAGTTTGTCAAAGACTTCATTTTACTTGGATCCACCACCAACACTCAAGGAAGCAGCAGGTAAGAAATCAAACAACATATTGAATTAGGCGAATCTACTGCCAAGACCTTTTTAAAGTGTTGAAGAGCAAAGATGTCAGCTTGAGGACTAAGATGTGCCTGACCCAAGCCATGGAATTTTCAAGACATTTTCAATGACCTCATATGCATGTGAAAGCTGGACAGTGAATAAGGAAGATCGTAGAAGAATTGATGCATTTGAGTTATGATATTATTGAGAAGAATATTGAAAGTACCATGGAGAAAGAATAAATGGAGAAGAATATTGAGAGTACCATGGACTGTCAGAAGAACAAACAAATCTGTGTTGGAAGAAGTATGACCAGAATGTTCCTTAGAAGCAAAGATGGTGAAACTTTGTCTCTCACACTTCAGACATGTTAACAGGAAGGACCAGTCCTTGGAGAGGCTTAGTTCCTCTCAGGCTGTTGGCATGCCTCATTGGTCATGTGAACCTCCACACAGGGCTGCTCATAGCATGGCAAATTGCTTTTTCTGGTGCAAGTGACCCAGAAGATGGAAGCCTTGCTGTTAGAGGTAGCATCCTGTCACTTTGGCCATATTCTATTGGCTAAAAGTAAGTTAAGGAGCATAATCTACATTTACAGGGGAGACTTCACAAAGGAAGGAATGCAGGTGTCAGGGATCTCTAAGGCCATCTTGGAGGCTGCCAATCATACAGTGATCTTCACATCCCTGGCCCACCCCCAGCACATGAGCTTCCATCCATTCTGACTTCTTTCCTCTTCTCTGCAGATGGCAAGTCCACTCCATTCACTGCTTCTGCCTTTGTCTTCCGTCTGCACTGAAAATCACAAACTCCTATCCCAACATCTGGCATTCTCCATCCTGTCTATACTACTCAAAAGAAGTTATTACTAACATATTAAATATTTTACCTGTTTATTTTATAACTCTACCTACTGCAGCAAAATCCTAATACTTTCTTTTCCTTCAATCTTGAATTCTTTCCATAACCACATTCTTTCCAATGTTTGCTTTGTAGTCCAAAAATCTTAAAAGACTTTTGATAGCCCAAAATAGTAGTTTTCAAGTATGATTGGTACTGATCTACAGAGACATTTAGAAATCATTGAGATCTTGTACAAATGGTGTGATGGCCGTGCCTGACTTCCACTGACTTCAAATTCTACATCAGCCCAAGACCTATTCCTATGAGGCAGAGGTCAGTCGTCCCTCCACCCTCCAACCTTCTTCACCAATTCTAACACCAGCTCATCATTTCTCCCCATCACTACCCCTCCCACCACACTCCTATAGATGTAGAACTTGGTTCTATAATTCATTACACAGAGAATTCAGACCATATTCATGATTAGGTTTATTATGGGAGTTAACAGATTACATTTCAGGATCAGAAGTGCTCAGGATACAGTGTTTTGGTCAGGACATCCTCTTCTCAACCGTTCCTACAAGCAGGTCTCGCTCTGGCCCTCGACCTCCTGGCCTGGCCTCTGCCCTGCTCAGGCAATATTACAAAGCTGCTGATAAAAGCCCAAAGGGCACACCACTCCACCGTAAACCTCAGCCCAAAGGTGCTCAGTTATAGCTCTGTGGGTCAACAAATCTAGTCCCCCCAATTAAATGCCTAGAGGCACCCCACAAGTGGGCCTCCTGCCCAAAGGCTTTACTCACTTAGTGAGCTAGGAAGCCCACCATTTCTGTCTCATGTTCTAGCTGCACCACTTCTCTGCCACTACATGTATCTCCTGGCTTGAGGAAGTCTAACACATATGGATATTGGGGACATGCTCCACTTCTGGCTCTTCTTTCTTGATATTAATGAAATCCTCCTTTCCTGTTTCTGAGATGGTTGATTTTAAACACAGGAGAATAGCAAAACTGACCAATCCTCATGTTAGAGTTCCAAGTTTTTACAATCAGAATTGACTGTTAAAAATCACTCACAACGGAATCATATAATCCTACTAGACTCTTCCCCCCACTTCTCTTACCCAGACCCATCAGGAAAAGAGGAAATACACCAAATCTTCATGATCTCACCAAGTTGGTGGGCGTTACACAGACTATGGTTATGTGTGTGTGTGTGTGTGTGTGTGTGTGTGTGTGTGTGTGTGTATGCTGGTGCCACTGAATCAACTCCGACTCATAGGGACCCTAAGTACAACAGAATAGGCCTGCCTATTCTCACAATTACATGCTTCAGTTGTCAGGGTTCATTCTGATTGTAAAATCTTGGGACTCTAACGTGAGGATTGGTCAGGTTTGCCATCTTCCTGGGTATAAAATGAGCCATGTCAGAAGCAGGAAGTGGGGGTTTCACTATCGACAAAAAAGAACCAGGAGTGAAGCATGTCCTTTGGACACATTACTGCTGCTACTATGTCAATCCATCTGATAGGGGGTCTTCCTCTTTTTCCCTGACCCTTCACTTTCCCAATCATGATGACCTTCTCCAGGGACTGGTCCTTCCTGACAATATATCCAAAGTATGAGAGACAAAGTCTCGCCATCTTCACTTCTAAGGAACAGTATGGTTGTACTTGTGCCCAGGGAGATTTAGTTGTTCTTTTGGCAGTTCATGGTCCTTTCATTATTCTTTGCCAGCACCATAATTCAAATGCATCAGTTCTTCTATGGCCTTTCTTATTGTGCAACTTGAACATGCATATTGTTGTTGCTAAGAGCCATTGAGTCAATTGGACAAGGTATACCTTAGTATGCAAACTGATATCTTTACTCTTGAACATGTTAAAGAAGACTTTTGCAGCAGATTTACCTAATGCAGATGTCATGTGATTTCTTGACTGCTGTTTCCATGAGTGCTAATTGGAGCCAAGCAAAATGAAGTCACTGACAGCT
Source organism: Chrysochloris asiatica (assembly GCF_000296735.1). NCBI lineage: Eukaryota > Metazoa > Chordata > Mammalia > Afrosoricida > Chrysochloridae > Chrysochloris > Chrysochloris asiatica. Next base: position 3,994,758 of record NW_006408662.1, read on the forward strand.
TCAGTCTTTTCTCCGTTTATCATGATGTTATTTATTGGTCCAGTTGTGAGGATTTTTGTTTTCTTTACACTGAGGGACAACTCATAATGAAGTCTGTAGTCTTTGATCTTCATCAGTAAATATTTCAAGTCCTCTTTGCTCCCAGTAAGCAAGGTTTTGTCATCTGCATACTTAGTCTATTAATGAGTGTCCCTCCAATCCTGATGCCACATTCTTGTTCTTAAAATTAAGCTTCTTGGATGATTTGCTCAACATACAGGCTGAATAAGTTTAGTAAAAGGATACAACCACAACACAAACCTTTCTTGATTAAAAAAAAAAAAAATTCAGTATCCCCTTGTTCTTTTTGAACAACTGCCTCTTTGTGTATGTGCACGCTCCTTGTGAGCACAATTATGTGTTCTGGAATACCCATTCTTGGCAATGTTATTCATAGTTTGTCGTGACCCACACAGTTGAATGCCTTTGCATAGTCAATAAGGCATAAGTAAACATCTTTCTGGTATTCTCTGCTTTCAGCCAACAGTCATCTGACATCAGCAATAATAATGATATCCCTTGTTCCACATCCTTTTCCTCATCTGGCTTGAATTTCTGGCAGCACCTGGTCGATGTACTGCTGCAACCATTTTTTAATTATCTTCAGAAAAATTTTACTTGCACACGATAATAATGATATTGTTGAATGATTTGCACATTCCTTTTGCTCACCTTTCTTTCAGATGGGCACAAATAAGGATCTCTTCCAATTAGTTGGCCAGGTAGCTGTTTTCCAAATTTCTTGGCATAGATGAGTGAGTACCCCAGTGTTGCATTATTTTGTTGAAAGATTACAATTTGTATTCCATCAATTCCTGGAGCCTTGTTTTTCACTAGAGTCTTTAGTGTAAGTTGAACATCTTCTTTCAATAATCTGGGTATCTGATCAGATGACACCTCCTGAAATGGTTAAATGCCAGCTAATTGTTTTTGGAAGGATATGGCTAGAAGAGCCATCTGAAGAAATTCGCTACACTGCAGACATGGGGCAGACAATGTCGGGATCTCTTGGCATTATGAGGATACTTCCTTGTGCTCCAGTCCTTCCATTTGCCAGCATCTCCATCTATTTCCCTAATGACATTTTGGAAAAAATTTTCTACACACACCCTGTAGGGTACCTATACAACCCTTCTACTGCCATCAAGTCAATTCTGACTCAGACACCCTATAAAGGTTTTTTGAGACTGCAAATGTTTATGGGAGAATATGTTATTGTTGCTAAGTGTTGTCAAGTTGGTTTCGACTCATAGCAATCCTGTGAAGGGTTTCCTAGGAATAGCTGTTAAGTTTGAACCACTGACCTTGCAGTTCAAACCGACCTTGTGGTCCCAATGCGTTATCCCACAGTACCACACCAGGACTCCATGGGAGCAGATAGCCTCATCTTTTTCCCACAAGCAGCTTGTGGGTTTGAACACTGACCTTATGGTTAGCAGCCAAATGTTTATCATAAAGTGCTTTCAGGGCTTTTAAAATATCAAGAGCCCCCCAAACCAAATACACTGCTGTCGAGTTGATTTCAACTCATAATGACCCTACAGAACAGAGCAGAAGTGCCCATTGGGGTTTCTAAGGCTGTAAGTCTTTAGGAAAGCAGACTGCAGTATCATTCTCCTACTCATTGGCTGGTGGATTCGAATTTCTGACTTTGGATTAGCAGCCAAGTGCTTTAACCATGGTACCACCAAGGCACCTCCGTCAATCAAGACAGACATCAGTTGTTGTATAAATAGCTCTGCTCCCTTGCCCCTTGGGTGAGATAAGTGTACCATATTACTTTACGGTATTTTCAAGTTTCTTATATGATTTAGCTCAGCCACTCATGTGGCAGCTGACTTCATTACCCAGCCTTTCCCTACGGCCTTCCATTCTTGGCAGCATTTCCTCACTCTTCTAATGTTTCCGCCACCTCCCTAGTAAACTACTTGCAGTCACATCCTTTCTCAGTCTCTGAGTAGGGAGAATTTTAACAAACCTCATCATTTGAGGGTTCTCAACAACTGGGGATGTCAGGCCAGGTGTGCTAAGTGTCCTGCAATGAATGGGACTATAGGACACAAGTATAATGTGTTCCACCCCAAATGCCAGTAAACCAGTCTGACTCCTTCTTACGCTAAGCCAGACCCATCGCTCTCTATCCCCAGCTGTCCTCTCGAGCCTCATTTCCAAATTGCCATGTTAGGTTCAAGTCCTTGTTTCACCTTTGGGTTTTATTTTGGTTTGCCTAGTTTTTAGATATTAATTCTGGCATTCCAGACTTAATTCAGAAATGTAAGAAGTGACCAACTTTTACTGTTTTTTCTAAGTTGAAATACCCTGAGACGTTCTGATCTTGACATTTTTTTTATAAGGCATGATAAAGAGGCACCTTGAGCTTTACACTCACCTGGGGATGCAGTGGGTTAAGTGTTGGACTGCTAACTGCAATGCTGGAGGTTCAAACCCACCAACTGCTCCTAGGGAGAAAGCTGAGTCTGTCTGCTCCCATAAAGATCCTATAGGACAAAATTCTACTCTATCGTACAGGATCATTATGAGTCAGAGTTGACCCAAGTGGCTTGTTTTGCTTTTTTTAAGTATAATTCCTAAGGTGTATCTGGGTGGTGCAAATAGTTAATACACTTGGCTGCTAACAGATTTATGCTCCTAAGCCAGCCAATGAATCTGGGTTGGAAGAAGTAAAACCAGAATGCTCCTTAGAAGCCAAGATGGCGAGGTTTTGTCTTTAATAGTTCAGACACAGTATCAGGAGGGACCAGTTCCTGGAGAAGGACATCATGCTTAGTAAAGTGGAGGGTCGGCAAAAAAGAGGGAAACCCCAACAAGATGGATTTGCACAGTGGCAGTAGCAATGGGCTCAAGCTCACCAGTAATTGTGAAGTTGGCGCATGACTGGGCGGTGTTTTGTTCTGTTGTACATAGGGTTGCTATGGATTGGAACCAACTTCATGGCACCTAACAACAATAACAAGAGCAATAATCCACCAGAGATGTCTCCGAAGATCCATTTCCTAGAGGTCACAGCCATTGAAAACCTGATGGAGTACAATTCTACTCTGAAATACACAGAGTCACCATGAGTCTGAGTGAACTTGATGGCAACTTTTAAAAACTATGATTCCTAGATCCATTTATGAAGTGCTCAGTCCCACCCTGGTGATCTATATGGGGTCTCTGAGAAAATTGAAAGAGCTCTCTTTACAAAGTCTTAAAGAAGCCACTGGCTCTTGAATGTCTCTTGATCAGACTTTCAGACATGTTCTAGAAAGGGGCCCATCAGATGGAGTTTTGTACCTTACTCATTTATTATCAAGGGATTTGGGAAAATATTTCAGTGTAATTGTTGTGGAGTGAGGTGTAGGTAATCACTGATTCACTGAACCACATTATTGTGTCCTGTAGCGTAGTGGTTACGAATTGGGCTGCGAACCTTAAGGTCAGCAGTTCGAAACTATCAGCGGCTCCGCGGGAGAAAGATGAGGCTTTCTGCTCCTGTAAAGATTTACAGCCTCGGAAATCCTGTACAGGGTCGCTATGTGTCGGAACCGACTCGACAGCACTTAACAACAAGAGCATTCTTCACTAATGCATATTTCAATTACTTGAATTTCAATTACAGTTTTATTTCAATTACTTTCCTTACTGAAAAGTTAGGTTGCAAAATGGTGTCCAGAACTTCCTGTCACCCTATCATCTTTTACTGTCTCTTAACAGCAGCTAAGTCAGGGCACTTTAAACTTTCCTGATCTTGATAGTTTTGGTAAGACAGGGTAGTTAGAGAAGGAGATGACACCTTGAGTTTTAACTGGTTCCATTTCCATGTTTTCCTACTGGAAACCCTCCACAATAGTTGTCTTATGTTTTCATCCAAGGCCTTTGATGATTACATGGCCTCCTGGTGTGGCACTGTAGGATCAGCACTGGACTAGGACCTATAAGGTTGTCAGCTCAAATCCACCATCTGCTCCTTGGAAACCCTATAAAGCATCACAATGAGTTGGAACTGACTCGACAGCACTTAACAACAACAAGACAACAATTTCCTTTAGTAGATCACTCCGCCAACTAATCCAGCATTAACAACAAGTTATCATATTGCTGGCATGTGGGCACACATAAACGTTCACTGAGGGGAGTTTGGAGACATAAAATGTTCAACCATAATTGTAATATGGGTTCCCTTCGCCTTAACTGGACTTCAGGGAAAAGAAAATGCTCAGCACACTTCTCAAAGGCGTTGATTGATTTTGAAGAGAATACGTGAACTACAAAATCCCTTTCTCTCGACAAAATGACGTCTTTTCACATTAAACAGGAAAAGCGGCTTGTTTTTTTTTTTTTTTTTTAAATTATTATTATCATTATTCTTATTCCCATGATGCTAGCAGGAATTACTGAGTACAGCGAGCTGAAAAAGACAGAGTAAGGAGAAAGGAAGGAAAACATTCCTGATCTTGAATGTCATTAAATGGATTAATTTTTAAGCTGCCCTCATACAGTAGAATGAATCATTAGAAGAACGGCATTATCTGTTTCTCATCAAGACTCCATTCAGTAAGCATGTATTGAACAGCTTTGCAATGGGTTCTGGGTGTGTCCAAAGACGTGAGATGTCCAGCCCTGGTGTGGAGGAGCTGCTGACATGGGAGGTTTTCTACTTTCTAAGCAGAGTAAATGAAGAACTCTATTTTGATTTAGCATAACCCAAGAAGGCTGTTTCAGGAAACACTAATTTCTAGTGTTTACATGCTTTAGAGCTTTGAATCATGAAGCAGAGAAATGCAGTTAGGAAGGTGTGAAATTTTTTAACTGACCAAGAGTTTCCATTCCTTTGAATTCTCTGTTTCCATATTGCCATTTCATGCTTATTTTCCTAAATACTACCAAAAGCTTGTGCTGGATTCTAAAGAAGTTCATATAAACTTTGCATATAGAAGTGGAATTCCCAGAATAGTAATCAAGTGGAATGTATGCAATAGTGGGGACTTGCTTCATAACGTTTTCTTTTTATATATTCTCACTGCTCTTTCCACTCTAAGAATTAGCCCTTTATGGGAACTTTTTTTCATGTTTTTTTAAAAAATAATTATTTGTAAAGACTGGCAGCAGCAGTGTTTTACAAATTGCAATAACCATACTTGGTGGTTATATGCCGTGGAGTCGGTTCCGACTATGACCCTGCATAGGGTTTCTGAGGATGTAAATCTTTATTGTTGTGAAGTGCCATCGATTCGGTTCTGACCCATAGTGACCCTACATAGGATTTCTGAGGAGCAGCTGGTGAGCTTGAACCACCAACCTTGCAGTTCAAATGGCTTTGCAGTCTGGCGCATTAACCCACAGTGCCACACCAGGACTCTGTCTTCACAGGGGCAGAAAGCCTCATCTTTCTTCCATGTATTGCACTACTCATAACCATTATGCCACCAGAGATGACACATTTAACAACCAGCACTTATATAATAAAACCATTAAAAATAATTTTTTTTAATGTTTCAGATGAGATTTATTATTCATTAGTGCCCGTTGCTTAAATGCATGCACTTTCCTCCTGTAACTGCTACTGCCAGTCTTTAAAAAGAACTATTTTTATAGAATTTCACAGGACTAACCTGAACATATAAAAAGCAAACAGGGAAGGCTTCTGCAACACTCTTAACAGTAATTTATGCCCTGTTTGACTGAAATTCATGTTAAAAATAACTGAAAAGAAAAACTGGCTCAGTGAGGAAGTCTATCATACTTCCTGATGACCACAGATTACAGTGTTATAAGAGAATAAAAATAATCAAAATCCCGGGTATCCTAAGATCTTAAATCCTTGGGAAGCCAGAACTGTGTCTTGTCCCCAAGAGTAGCAGCATTTCCGGCACATAGTAGATGCTCAGAAAATAGGGAGGGAGGTCTCCCATTTAATGGTGAAGCAATTATGGACAAGGAAATTTCCTAAAAACACGAGCCCAGATTTTCTGCTGCCAAATTTCTTCTGACAGTATTCTTTCTTAGATAAAATTGTTGTTGTGTGTCATCCAGTCGGTTCTGACTCATAGTCACCCTGTATAGGGTTTTTGAGGAGAGACTGGTGAGTTTGAACTGCCAACCTTGTGGCTCAGTGCTACTCCCACTGCACCACTCCCTTGTCTTACTTGGGAAAGTATTTGAAGACGCAGTCTGACTTCTACGTCCATCTCAACTCCAAGGGAAGCAGAGGAGCATAAGACTCCAGTTGACAGTCACCGGGACACTAGACCTAAAAACAGAGAACAGTCTCCTCATTCCTTCTCTGCAGTGTCTGGATGCTGTAGGTGTTTCTCTGAGCCCCAAGGAGACAATACATTGGGGAAGGAAGGCCCACATTTTCCGGGCAGCTGAGAAACTCAGCATCACTTCTCTGTTCTACTTGTGGTACCTATCTGTGGGTGGGTGAGTTGGACTGGCCTCATTCTAGCTCAGGCATCACCAAGGAAGGAGGGAAGAAGCAGGAGGCTCCAGAGCCAAATTCTCTTCACAGTTTCCTAGAAGGGGCTGGACTGTGAGCCTCCATGCCAGAGACAACATGCTGCCTTGAACTTTCTCTCATCCAATCATCAGCCTTATTTGTCAGTAGGGAACTCCAAGAGAAAAGGGAGTGAAGTAGCTGGCTACCCACGATGTCAAAAGAGTTGTTTTGTCTGTGTTTTAATTTGTAACATGGAAAATTTCAACATATGCAAAAGCAGACAGACTGCTTTTAATGAACTCCCCTGGATTCATCTACAAACCCAAACAACCATGAAATCTTTACCTAATGCTGCCCCATCTGTACCACTGGAAAAACTATTTGAAACCTTTATATGTCTTCTGTTTCCTACATGGCAAATGCCACCTGTATGTAGACCCCACTCTCTTAAGCCCTAGCAGCCAGGAATGGGTAGTTGAAGTTTGAGGTTGATCATCACAATGAAAATAATAAAATAGTTCCATCAGTGTGACACTTGCTCTCCTTGGCTTCCATCCAATACCAGCAATGGGACACAGTTCCTCTCAGCTAGAGCCTTTTCCTATGGAAGATTCATGGTGGTCTGTGTATTCTTCATGACAGTCACTCTTGTCTTACCCTTGTTAAGAGATGTTCTTTTGCTGCTTAAAGACCTTGAGGTACAAGTGGTGTTTCTGCTGCTGCTGGGATCGCAGAAGACGTTTCTGCATTTTTTATTGATGTTCTAGCTGCTGATCCCATCGGAATGCAGGCTAGTTTCAGTATGAAGTATCTTCTTATTTATTTTTTGGCTCCCTTGGATTCGCATTGTGCTTTAAATTCTTTGTTGTTAGGTGACAAGGAGTCATTTCTGACTTACAGTAATCCTATGCATGACAGAAGGAAACAGGGCTGTCCTGCAGCATTCACACAATTGCTGTTGTTTGAACCCATTGCTGCTGCCACTGTGTCCATCCATCTCTTTGTGGGCTTGAATTTCTGGCAGTTCCCTGTTGATATATTGTTGCAAACATTTTTGAATTATTGTAAGCTAAATTTTACTTGCATGTGACATTAATGATATTGTTCAATGACTTCCGCATTCTGTTGGGTCACTTCTCTTCAGAATGGGCAAAAACATGGATCTCTTCCAATCAGTTGGTCAGGTAGCTGTCTTCCAAATTTCTTGGTATACATGAGTCAGTCCCTCCAGGGCTACGTCAATTTGTTGAAAGATTTCAATTTGTATTCAGTCAATTCCTGGAGCTTTGTTTTTTGCCAATGCCTCAGTGCAACTTGGATTTCTTCCTTCAGTTACACTGGTTCTTGATCACATGCTACCTCTTGAAATGCTAGAACATTGATAATTTCTCTTTTTTTGGTACAATGACTGTGGGTATTCCTTCCATCTTCTTTTGATGCTTTCTGCATAATTGAATATTTGCCCATGTTGTTGTTGTTGTTAAGTGCCATTAAGTCTATTCTGCCTCATAGTGATCCTGTATAGGGTTTCCAAGGAGCTGCTGGTGGGTTTGAACTGCCAACTTTGTATTTGGCAGTCCAGTGCTTCTTCCAAAGCACCTCACCAGATTCCATAGAATCCTTCAATATTGAAAGTTGAGGCTTTATTTTTTTTTCTTCAGTTCTTTCATCTTGAGAAATGATACGTATTCTTTCCTTTTGGTTTTCAAACTCCATGTCTTCCCACATTTCCTTCTGATACTTGACTTTGTCTTCTTGAGCTGTCCTTTGAAATATCCTGTTCAGCTCTTTAAGTTCCTCATTTTTTCCACTTCCTTTCGCTTCTCTACACTCAAGATCAAGTTTTTTCTGACATCCATTTTGTCTTTTCTGACATCCCTTTTTGTCTTTCTTTCTTGTCTTTTTAATGACCTTTTGCTTTCTTCCTGTATCATATTCTTGATATGACCCCATAACTCTTCTGGTCTTCGGTCATTAGTATTGAAGGCATCAAATCATTTTCTTTGAACTCAGGCAATGTTCTACAGAGGCAGGGTGAGGCGATATTTCAATAGTGTCACTGACTGTCAAGAAGAACTCCTCCCTGCCAATGTTGAACTAGATCCAGAAAGAACTAGGAGTATTGCCTGATGATACTGAGCATCTCCATAGTTTCTTCCCACAGGTGTAGCTAATTTGATTCCTGTGCATTCAATTTGGTGAGGTCCATGTGTATTTTCATTGTTTATGTTGTTGAAAAAAATCTTTTCAGAAGTGTGTCGCTGTTATTGCACAAATCAATTATGCAACATATGGCATCATTTGTATCAGCAAGTCCATATTTTCCAACTACCGCTGTGTTTCCAACTTTCACATTCCAATTGCTAGTAATTATCAATGCATCATTTGAAAAACTATGTTTGTTGAATTTCAGACTGAAGAAGTTGGTAGAACTCTTCAATTTCATCATCACTGGCTTTAATGATTGGTGCATAAATATGAATACTACTGGTATTAACTGGTCTTCCTCCTAAGTGTATGGCTGTTATTCTATCACAGACAGTATTGTACTTCAATATTGAAAGATCTTCCGATGTTCTTTTTGATGATGAATATGATGCCATTCCTTTCCAGTTTGTCATTTCCAGCATCGTAAACTACATGATTGTTCAATTCAAAATGGCTAATATCAGTCCATTTTGGTTCATTAATGCCTACGATATCAACCTTTATGTGTTCTGTTTCAGTTTTGATGACTTCCAATTTTCCTAGATTCATACTCTGTACATTCCATGCTCTGATTATTAATGGATGTTTACAGCTGTTTCACCTCATTTTCAGTTGTCAGTACTTATTCATGTCAGTAAGATCAACTGTACTTAGATGAGGCAGCTCTACCCCAGTCGTATTTTGAGTGTCATCAACCTGAAGGGCTCATCTTCTGGCATGATACCAAACAAAGTTCTGTTTCTGTTCAGAAGGTTTAACCCTTCAGAAGTGGTCCTCCTCTCCTTCTTTCTAGTTTATTTTAGTCTGGAAGTGCTGCTGAAACCTGTCCACCATGGGTGACCCTGCTGGTATTTAAAACATCAATGGCATAGCTTTCAGCAACACACAGGCCGCCACAATACAGCAAACTCACAGATGACTGGTGGGTTGATAGTCTCAATTGACACATGTCACACATTGTTAGTCTCCACAATCTGCTCCCTCAATGAGTCATGCCTTTTAGTATTCATGATTTAGTTCTCACTCTTGATTCTTAGGTGAGCCTGTGACTCACTTTTGATTATATGTCACACTGCATAACTTCTGAGCCCAGAAGTCTTGCAGCTTTCACTGGAGGTTCTTGAAATGTTTGCTCTTGGGAGCCAGTTCCCATGTAAATGAATACAACTAGCCCTGGTGTGGTGCTGTAGGATACACACCTGACCATAAGGTCAGTTTGAACTGCAAGGACAGCAATTAAAACTCACCAGTCACTCATCAGAAACCCTATGCAGAGTTACTATGAGTCAGAACCTACTCAATAACACATAAAAACAACAACATGAAGAGGCCACCATATTGCGAGAAATCCCAAGCACATGGAGAGACTTTATGGATAGAAATACCAAGTCAGCCCAAAGCATTCTAGTCACCTCAACCTAAGTAAGAAACAGCTGAGTTAAGAAGCCATATTGAACTTTTAGGGGTCAAGACTTTAGATGACTGCAGCCCTAGGTGCCATCTGACTGGAGCTACTTGAGGGATTCCAAGTCAAAACTTCCCATCAAGGCTCAGGCAACACACAGGACCAGGAGAGATCATTTTTCCCCCACCACCACATTTTTGTGTGTGTGACTGTGTTATCTCTTTTGTGTGTGTGTGTGTGTGTGTACACATATAAAACCAAAAACATATTCATTTTAATGTCCAAAGGGGACATTTTGCAAGCCAGCCTCCTGCACACAGGCATACTGCCTTTCTCAGTCCACGGGCCTAGAGTCCTCAGTTGCTCTATCTCTCCAGGCCACTGTCTCTGCTATCATTGCTTTTCTAAGTAGGATCTCATGCTCCACTCATGCTCTTCCTTCTTAATGATCCTCTGTTCCTGCAAGAAAAGATGAACTAGTCCTCACTTTTAGTCACACATCTTCTACAATTATGGTTGTGATGATCACAATTAATCCTGCTAACAATTATTCACAATTTAACTACAAAATCCTATCCCCCTCATCCCGCATCCCCTTTCACCAGATCCATCTGGAAACGAAGAAAATATTCATACTGAAACTAAGCACACTCATGAAAACTCACAAACCAGCCACTATGTGCCTTTATAACTCCCCGTTTAGAATTGCCAATGTCTAAATTGCCAGTCCTTATCCACCCAGTGCACTGAGGAAACAAGCTTGATCTTTGATATGACGAATCCTTCCATAATGGTTGGAGTTTTGAGCAACTGCATCCATAAGCAAAGGTCCAGTTCATCAAATTGTAGAAATTTATACTTGTTCACAGTATCAAGTATATTTATCTGTATCTGGTTGAGTTCTGGTCATTCAGCAATTCAAGCTAAGCCAAGTGGGTACTACCTCTATATGCAAGCTGGGGAGTTCATACATGCCTCCCCACACTTCAGATCAGCTGGCCGCTTTACTCTCAGCTCTAGCTAAGTGGCGAGGTCAGTGTCCACGGGATCTCCCTGAACTTCAGACCAGCCAGCACTTTCTCTTCTCTCTCTCATCTCAAGGTCAATGAATGTCAATGAAATTCAGTCCATATCTTCATTAGTGCATCCCTCCCACTTCCACTCACAAGTAGACCAGCGGGGTTCACCAGTGAACATATTACACTGCTCACTACCACCACATTTGGAGGCAATTTTGTAGACTCCTGAGTAGAGTAGAGGACCCAGCCAAACCATGGCCAAACTCTGAACTCACAGAAACTCTGAGAAAATACATGTGTATCATGTTAAGCTGCTGAATTTATTGTAATTTGTCAGCAGCCATAGGAAACTACACAGGTGACTGTAATGTGTAGGAGGAAGGGAATGGCGGAGGCCCAAAGAAGACCTGGGGTGGCGCTGTGGGTTAATGCGCCAGACTGCAAAGTCATTTGAACTGCAAGGCCAGTGGTTCAAGCTCACCAGCTGCTCCTTGGAAACCTTACACAGGGTCGCTATGGGTCGGAATCAACTTTATGGCACTTAACAACAACAACAAAGAGGACTTATGGGTGATAGTTTCTAAGGAAGGCCGCTATCAATCCCTTCCCTTCATGCTGCTCCTCACATAAAGAGGGAGAACCTAATTCCCTTCCCCTTGATTTTAAGCTGGTCTCACTTAGTGCCTTGTTTTGACCAATAGAATTTGATAGAAGTGATGTTCTGAGACATAAGGTAGGTCACAAGAAGTCCAATAGTTTCTTTCTACATCTTTTAGAACATTTACTCTTTCATTATTATTATGCTTGTGGTCAGATACATAATATATATAATATATATACACAAATATATATATGTAAAAGAAAACATTTTCCAATTCAATTATTTTAATGCATACAATTAAAAGGCACTAATTATGCTCACCTTATTGCACAACCATCACTACTATCATTTTCCAATTTTTCTTCTTATTCTTGATAGTCCCAATCTGAGAAGCAGAGACAGGTAGGGGAGGTTCCTCAGTGGAGGCGCCAAAAAACCAGAGAAGGTGCTTTCCTGGAGCAACTCCAGAGCTTTGGCTCTAATATAAGGTGGGGGACATTGCATCGGTTTCCTGCACCCACTGGTGGAGAAATCTGACTGTGGAGGGAAAGCATGGTGATTTCTGAATTGATGGGGATGTTGCCTGTGGGCCACTCAGCCTGGGCTGAGATCAGAGGGTAGGGCCACAGTGAGTGAGATCAGAGGGTGGGGATACAGTGATACAGCACTAAGAACCATGGAGTGGCATCTGGAAGAAGAGGTGTGACGGATTTTTCACTTTTCTTTCCTCCTCTCCCCTGTTGCACCCTCTTTGACCAGCCCGGACACCTTCAGGCAGGTGGGAGCACACCCCAAAAGAGTCCAGTTTTGTGCCCACAGTTTTTCCATGGCACAGGGAGGAAATCCTTGGGAACCCCAGTGATGCCACAGGGTAACCATTAGCTGCTTCTTATGATATCTGACTCTGGGACTCAGCCAAAAAGTTGACCTGGGCAGGACCTTTCATTCCTGCCTTACCTAACAAGAGGCAGCAGGTCTGACCATACAGCCAAACCATATGTGCACCTTGTAAAACCCCAACATAAATGGTAAGAGCCAACACTAACTACTATATATAAGGATGCAGCTATTTTGGGAATTACACTGTGCATATGCAGCTACTTAACTGACCTTCAGAGATAAAAATAGTGGATAATCTTTCCTCCATTCATTTCTAAAAATTTATCTGCACACCTCCACAGTGGTGACTAGAGGAGGGGCCTGAGTGACTGGCCACCCCTACCCATGGCCGGAGGTTTCTACTGTACACACACAATGACCTTTGCAGCAAAGACTACTGGACAGTTTGCTATGGTTTTATTTTTGTTTTTGAGTGGTGGGTTTTTGTCTCTGCTTTTATATTGTTTCTGTTTTTGGTCCTTTGGTCTCACTGTTTTCCTGGGGGTGGGATCTTTCTCTCCCTATGTTAACCAAGAAGAGACAACAATCATGGCCATGTAGCCAAGCTACAAGCATACCCCATAATATCCCACCATCTGAACAGAAGCCAATACCAGTTGCTAGGCATTACACATGAAAAGGGAAGTCTATCTCCAGATCACATCCACCAGGAGACACTCAGTAAGCTTAACAACATAGCAACAAGCATCCATTCAAGCATTAATAATCCACCTAACTACTGAAAATGTCAAAGAAAACACAACAACAAAACATCTCAAAACATGTCCAAAACCAGAAAAGAGTAACTGAGACAAATGAGCTGGAGTCAGACAAGACTTTCCAGAAGAAGAAGATCAGGCTTTGGATCTGCCTGAGTAGGAATTCAGAAGAATGATATGGAAATAAATTTTCAAATGCTACAAAAAGAGGTGGAAGAAAATAAGGAAGAAGTAGGGAAAGTGCTACAGGAGCAATCAAACAGGATAGATACAGCACTGGAAACAACTGAAAACCTTCAAAAAGAGGTCCAGATGATTAATAATAAAATATCAGAAATGGACAATTCACTGAAAGGGCAAAGGGGTAGAAATGAAGAGATGGAAGCCAGAACCAGCAAGCTCGAAGATAAATCTCCCAATACTGCTAAGGTAGAAGAGCAAGTAGAAAAAAATGATTTAAAAAATTCTGAAGGAGGTGAAGATTCATGCTGGATAACATGAAGAGGAATAACTTAAGAATTATTGGCATTCTGGAACAGGAAGAATCACAGAAGTCCACAGAGGAGATAGTTGAGGAAATACTGGAAGAAAATTTCCCTAACATCTTGAAGGATGAGAAGATAAGCATTCAAGAAGCTGAATGAACCCCATGAAGATTAGACCTCCAAAAGAAAATCACCAAGACAAATCATAATCAAGCTCTCCAAAGTCAAAGACAAGGAGAGAATCCTAAAAGCAACCAGGGAAAAGAGAAGTGTTACTTACAAAGGCAAGCAAATCAGATTAAGCTCTGACTTCTCAGTAGAAACCATAGAGGCAATAAGGCAATGGGGTGGTGGTTATGTGCTGTGGAGTCGGAAACTACTTATAGCAACCCTGTACAGGCTATAAATCTTTATGGGAGCAGAAAGCCTCATCTTTCTCCCATGGAATGGCTGGGAGGTTCAAACTGCCGATCTTGAGGTTTGCAGCCCGATTTGCAACCAACCCTAAAATAAAAGAAACCTGCCAACCAAGAATCATCTACCCAGCAAAACTGTCAATCAAATATGATGGTGCAATCAAAACATTCCAAGATAAACAGCAGCTAACAGATTTTGTCAAAACCAGTCCAGTGCATCAAACATCTTAAAGGGAGTTATTTAGAACCAACAAGAACAGACAACAACCAGAGATTGACAGATATGACAACACCACTAGGAACTCAGTTGACAGATAGCAAGCAGAGTCCAGAACAGAACAAAATTATAACAATTCAGAGGACCTGTGAGGCTAATCGAAGATCAAAATAATAACAATATCAAAGAAGGGGAAAATATCGCAACAGAGATCCAGGTGGTGAGGAGGTCAGGTAGATTGCAGGATACAACAGACTGTTTTAAACGGAGGGGAAAGTTAATAGATAGGGTAACCTCAAAGAAAGTTAATATTTCACAACTTACCATAAAAATGAAGATCCAAGTAGAATAAGGAAACATTTAAACTAAGAAGAAATTGATAGTCCTGATCCACTGTGTAAGATGTCTACATTGCTTAGGGGACCATGTAGAAAGATCACAGAGAGAACTCAGACAGCAGGAGAGAAAGAAGACCCATACAGTCTTCCAGCCCTCACCATCCAACATACCAGACTGTGAATGAAGACTTTTGGGATCCTTTAGATCAGACTGTTGTTTTCGTTAAGTGCTCTCGAGTCAGTTCCAACTCATACTGAACCTGTATAGGGTTTCCAAGGAGCAGCTGGTGGGTTTGAACTGTCGACTCTGTGGCTGAAAACTGACCTTGCAGTCCAGTGCATTATCCTCCAACACTACTCCAGGACTAGGCACCAGTTAAAAACTAAGTGACTTCAGTTGATGTCATGGTGACCTGAAAATCCCTGCCTGGATCCTGACCCACAGAATTGTGAGTAGTTTGGTACATAGCAATCTGGCATGTTCTGACAGGAATTTACCCAGGAAAGGCAGAACACCATCTTCAGTAACCCAATGGGAGGTTGTTGTTAAGTGCCATTGAGTTGGTTCTGACTCATAATGACCCTGTGGGAGGTGGGGGAGACTTAGCAGCAGGACTATCTCACCCATCACACCTCACTGGCATGGGAGACCTAAATCCTTCACTGGTTAACCAGACCACTGCCATCTAGTCAGTTCTGACTGACTGATCCCTAAAGGGCAGAGTAGAACTGTCCCATACAGTTTCCAAAGCTGTAAATCTGTTTGGAAACAGACAGCCACATCTCTCTGCTATGGAGCAACTGGTGGGTTCAAACTGCAAAGCTTTCTGCGAGCTGCCCAGCACTTCACTACTGGGCTGCAGTCACTCCTGGTGCTCCGCTCCCTTCCCTGAACACTTGGGGACCGCTCTGTGAGTTGAGAGATCAGCCCGAGTGTTGGCCATGATCATCTTCACTTCTGCTGTCTCAGCCACCTTGCCAGGACTTTAACTGGTACATATTGTGCCATGATGATTCCTGTTGCTGCTCAGTGGCTGAACATTGGGTCCCCATGTTTACTGCTCGTTAAGTAGGTCCCCAGCAGAAGAGCATGCTTTCTTAGGTTAGACAGTTTCCTAGGAGAACTTGACACAAATTAACCCAAAGCTGAATCTGAAGATGATTTAGTGATGTTGTCAGTGATCATATCAAAAGATGGTTTTCTCATAATGACTAGGGCACATTCCAAGGAAAAGTCCAGCAACTCTTTATACCCTTCCATCCTAGGGTAGTTTTCTTTAGACATTCTTTCCAGAAGAGGAAGCTGATCTTTTGATGAGATGGAGAGACCACTTATAAAAATCATTAGGCTCAATCATTACTGCTTCTCCCAGGAGGTCTAGCAAACTCTCTAATGCATAGGATTCATGGTGTTTTCCTCTATAATCCTAACATTTCTCTGTTAGTTATGCAGATTAGGCCCTTAGCCAAGACCTTGACTAGTCATATAAGCACCGGGAGGAAGATTGGAAGCCATTACTAGTTGAAGTGGACCCAGCCTGGAGGAGCTTGAAATTTATGACAACATCTTGAACATGTTAAACATGTTACTACAAAATGGTAAGGTTTCTCTGGCATTAGAATACTTAGAATAAAAAATGAGACCAATATCTTAGCCTTGCAGCAATTTTGACATATTATAAAGGATCACACCAGTAGCCGGGAACTGGAAAGCTTCCCTGGGCAGTCAAGGGTGTTTTATTACCTCATCTTATTTCAAGAGTAATGTGTTACTTCAGCTCTAGTGTTTTATGTTCTTGGGGATTCACTTTTTCTCGAGCTAGGCTTTAAGAAATATTATAAAGGAAGGCGTGGGCAAGAAAATATTCTCAACTTTTGAGAGTAGAAAGCTGAAAATAGAAGCCAAGGAAGACGTAAAGTTTCACTGATTTTTCTCTCTTGGGTTTGATGCCATTAATGGAAAAATAATCGTGGATGCCTTGAGAAGCATTTCTAATTACACAGCACAGCAATTGTCCTAAGGCACTGTTCCCTGGTGTGGTTTGGTTTGCTTTCTGAATTGAGAAAACGAGATTACCAAAGTAGAAAAATTTCCCAATGAAGTGATATGAATTAATATGTCTTCAAACTTGAAAACTATTGGTCCAACTGAAAAACTAAAAATTAAAAAGCAAAAGATGCTAGAGTCAAAGTAACCTTAAAACCACACTCTTTAGAGATGGAGTTATGTAGAGGGTCCAGAATTTATTCTTGGGATACTTATTTTCCAGAAGAAAGAGAGCTATCTCATAGATAATTATATGAGTAGAGATATGTAAGAGAAATAAATGTCTTCTATTATTTTGAAAACTTCCAGCCATTCTGTGGGAGAAAGATGAGGTTTTCTGTTCCCGTAAAGATTTACAGCCTCGGAAACCATGTGCAGGATCACTACGAGTCAGAACCAACTCCACAGTAACAACATTATTTTGAATACTTATTTCCTTTTTTAAAAACATGGCCCAAGAAACTTTCGATACTGTGATTTTATTGTAGAACAGCGTACCTCAAAGTTGAGGTGGTAAACACTATGAAGGCCCTACAAACTTCAGAGCTATCTCATTGCCACTTCATTTTGTTTCTAAAACACTGATGCTTCTGTTATTCATCCTGAAAAACGGGATTTATACATTTTAATTGTATTCCAAAGATAAAAAGAATAGCAGAGCATATGTCTAAGTTGTGCCATTTCCAATAAGGTTGAATTTCATAAGATTTTATTCAAAATCCAATGTTTTCATCCTGCTTACCTGGTGTGGCACTGTAGGATAAGCACAGGATTGCAAGGTCTGTTTGAACCACAGGGTTGGTGGTTCAAGCCCACTAGTCCCTCCTTGGAAACCCTGAGTCGGAACCAACTCAATAGCACTTAACAACAAAACAGCATTACAAGTAATTCACTGCATTGCAAAAGCTCAGACTCTGGAGTTTGAGTCTTGTCTACAATGTGGCGATAGTCAAGGCTTATTGGAGGCCACAGAAATTACTACAGACAATTCAAGCAGAAAGGGACTTGACACAGGAAATTCTACATTTACAAAATTTAACAAGAGAACAGTTTGGCAGTTTCTTATAAAGCTAAACATGTAACTGCCATAGTACTACCAATTGCACTATTGAGTGAAATTGAAATTTATTGTAATAGTTAGGGATCTGTGTCAACTTGACTAGGCCAGGATTTCCAGAAGGTTAGCAGTTGAGATGTGCTTAGTCCCATGGTGATGAGATCTATGGTGAGTAGCTATGAGCAGCCAGTCAGCTGAAGGGATACTTCTTTGGGGTGTGGCCTGCTCCCAATATAATGGACATACAAGAGGGACTCTCTCTCTCTCTCTTCCACTGTGGACCTGAGACTCTGCAATTGCAAGCCAGTTCCTAGATAATATACGTCTCTTTCTCTCTACATATATACATATATATGTTTTACTAGTTTTGCTTCTCTAGAAACTCTGGCTTAAGACAACTTATTTTCACATTTTTACAAAAACTTGTATCGGTATATGAATATTTATAGCATATAAATATTTTAGCAGCTCCCAAACTAGGTTCAACCCCAAATATTCTTCAAGAGGTAAATGGTTAATTAAACTATGCTACCTATGCTACTTCCAAACCATGGAATACTATTGAGCAACAAAAAGGAATAATAATAATAAAAAAAACCAACAACAATAAAAAGAGACTGATATACACAACAACTTAGATGAATCTACGGAGAATTAAACTGAGTAGGGAAAAAAAAAACCATTCTCCATAGATTACAAGCTCTATGGTTTCATTTTGTTGTACTGTGGCTTACAAGTTGCTGTGTACTGGAAACTGTGTCTCTGGTATTCAGACTACCAGCAGGTCATCCACGGTGAGCAGGTTTCAGTGGTGCTTCCAGATTAAGACAAACTAGGGAGAAACACCTGGCCATCTGCTTCCGAAAACAACAACAAGAAATAGCTAGTGAAAATCTTGTGGGTAATAGCATAAATGTGTTTGATATCATGCTGGAAGATAAGCCACAGGCTGGAATGCATTCAAATGCTGAGGAAGAAGTGCTCCTAGAGTAGAGTTGACCTTAATGACAATAATAATAATAAAGGGTTCAGGACCTTCACTGCTGATGTGGCCTGTCTCAAAATAAGAAGAAACAGCTGCAAATGTCCAATAATAATAATCAGAATGTAGAATGTACGAAGGATGAATTCAGGACAATTGGACGTCCTCAAAAAGGAGGAGAAACAACAGCAAATATCAATTAATACTTGGAACATGAAATTCACAAAAATACAAAAACTAGAAAATTGGAAGGTAGCAAAAACGAAATGGTATCTTAGGTATTAGGATATCCTAGGCTGAAATGGACTGGCCTTTTCAAATCTGACAGTCACACGGTTTACCATGCCTGGAATGACACAGTGAAGAGGAATGACATCTCATTCATCACCAAAATAATCATTTCATGATCTATATTGAAGTATAATGCTATCTGTGATAGGATAATAGGCATTCATCTACAAGGAAGACTAGTTATTATAACTATGAGTCAAATTTATTCACCGAGCACTAGAGCCAGTGATGATGACATAGAAGAGTTCTATCAAATTATTTAGTCTGAAATTAATCAAACATGCAATCAGGATATATTGATAATTACTGATGATTAGATTGCAAAGGGTGGGAACAAAGAGGAAGGAGCTGTAGTAGGAAAATATGGCCTTGGTGATAGAAATGATGCTGTACATTATATAATAGACTTTTGTTAAACCAATGACTTATTCAATGCAAATACCGTTTTTTTGGGTTTTTTTTTTGGCTCATCATAATTTATTTTATGTTAAGAAGTACAGCTTTTTTTGTTTTTTGTGGGGTTTTTTTTTTAAGTGACTGACTACAAAGAAAACTGATAAATACAAGAATGTCGCTGGCTCCTCTTTTATACAAGGCTTACACCTCTCCTGCTTGGCCCTCAGCACTCACCCTGTACAGGTACAAAGGCTACCAAAAAAGGAAGCGCTATAAACAGACACAAATAACTTTTTTGCTTTTTTTTACATGTGATTTGTAACCTTAGATTGAGCTATTCACAAGCTACTTCTCTATTATTCCTTAAAAAATGACTCCAATATTTTATAAAGATAGAAAAACCTACAAATGGAATGAAAATGTAAAGTTGGAAGCATTTCCATAAAATAGCAACTTTACACCAAATTCACTATATATATATTTTTTAATCCTGCCAAGTATTTGGACATATATGAAATGTTTCAAAACCTGACAGACAAATACTTTATTCAATAAACAGAAGTCTGCATTTATAAAGCAGAAAGCTGCCTTTATCCCCTAAAGAAATCTGTCACCAAAAATGGAAAAGGGTCTCAAACTTTACACCAAACATTTAGCAATAAAACCCTTTTGACTAATCAAATGGGAATAGCTTTTATAGCTCTTTACAGTTTTATAATGAACAAAAATAGAGTTTTTAAATTTTTTTTATTTAACATCCTCAAATCAGGGCACCCTAATCAAGGCAAAAACTTAAGAAATGGCTTACCGATGCAAATACCTTTTTAACAGCATAAAAGATGACTATCTATATACATGGACCACAATAGATGGAATACAAAACGATAAAATAGACTACATCTGTATAAAGAAACAGTGGAAAAGCTCTATATTATCAGCCAAAATGCAAGTTCAGGCTGAAGCTGAAGAAAATTAAGTCCATGAGAGCAAAATATGACCTTGGAACATATCCAACTGAATTTAGAGACCATCTCATGAACATATTTGATGCATTAGACACTAATGACCAAAGACCAAAAGAGTTGTGGGATGACATGAAGAACATCATACAGGAAGAAAGCAAAAGATCGTTAAAAAGACAAGAAAGAAGGAAAAGACCAAAGTGGATATCAGAAAAGACTGAAACTTGCTGTCCAGTGTAGATACGCTAGAGCAAATGGAATAATTGAGGAGGCAAAAAAGCAAAACAGAAAAATTCAAAGGGCAGCTCAAGAAGACAAAGCCAACTATTGTAATGAAATGTGCAAAGACCTGGAGTTAGAAAACCAAAAGAGAAGAACACGCTCAGTATTTCTCAAGCTGAGGGAAGTGAAGAATAAATACAAGCCTCAGCTTGAAATACTGAAGGATTCTATGAGCAAAATACTAAATGATGCAGAAAGCATCAAAAGAAGATAGAAGGAATACACAGAATCACTGTATTAAAAAGATATGGTTGATGTTAAACCATTTTAAGAGACAGAATATGATCAAGAGTCAATGGTACTTAAGGAAGAACTCCAAGGTGCACTGAAGGCATGGCAAACAATAAGGCTTCAGCAACTGATGGACTACATATTGAAATCTTTCAACAAATTGATGTGGCACTAGAGGCACTCACTCATCTATGCCAAGAAATTTGGAAGACAGCTAGCTACGTGTCCAACTGATTGGAATGTGCCCATTTCAAAGAGCGGTGACCCAATGGATGCAGAAATCATCAGTTAGTATCATTAATATCACATGCTAGTAAAATGTTGCTAAAGATAATGTTGACAATGGACTTCCAGAGGTTCAATCCAGATTCAGATGAGGACATGGAATGAGAGCTATCACTACAAATGTCAGATGGATCTTGGCTAAAAGCAGACAATAGCAGAGAAGTGTTTAATGTGCTTTAATGACTACACTTTCAGTTACGTGGATCGTGACATGTTATGGACAACACCATGGAGAATGAGTATTCTGGAACACTTAATTGTGCTCATGAGGAACCATCTATACGTAGACCAAGAGGTTGTCATTCAACCAGAATAAGAGGACACTGAATGTTTGACAGTCAGGAAAGGTGTGCACCAGGGTTGTATTCTTTCATCATACTTATTCAATCTGTTTACTGAGCAAATAATTCAAGAAGCTGGATTATATGAAGAAGAACATGGCATCAGAATTGGAGGAAGACTCATTAACCACCTGGGATATGCAGATGATACAACCTTGCTTGTTGAAAGTGAGGAGGACTTAAAACACTTACTGATGAAGATCAAAGACCACAGCTTTTGGTATGGGTTGCACCTCAATGTAAAGGAAACAAAAATCCTCACAATGGACCAATAAATAACATAACGGCAAATAGAGAAAATATTGTATTTGTCAAAGATTGCATTTTTCTCTGCTCAGTCATCATCACTCATGGAAGCAGCAGTCAAGAAATCGAATGATGTATTGCATTAGGCCAATCTGCTGCACAAGATCTCTTCAAAATGTTCAAGAACAAAGATGTCAGTTTGAGGACTAAGATGTGCCTGGCCCAAGTCCTGGTGTTTTCAATAGCCTCATAAGCATGTGAAAGTTGGAAAATTAACAAGGAAGATCATAGAAGAATTGATGCTTCTGAAATATGGTGTTTCAGGAAAACATTAAAAGTATCATGAACTGCCAGAAGAACAAACAAATCTGGGTTGGAAGAAGTACGACCAGAATGCTTCTTAGCAGGCAGGATGGCCAGACTTTGTCGCTCATATTTTGGACATATTATCAGGAGGAACCAGTCCCTGGAAAAGGACATTATACTTGGTAAAGTGAAGGATCACCACAAAAGAGGAAGACCCCCAATGAAATGGATTGGCACAGTGGCAGCAGCAATGGGCTTGAGCGAAATAACAATTGTGAGGATGGGGCAAGACCAGGAGTGTTTTTTTCTATTATAAACTTATAGATTCACTATGAGTTGGTACTGAGTTGATGGCACCTAAGAACACCACCAAAACAACATCAATGAAGAGATGATAAGAAAATCCACACATAAAAGAACTCAGCACAGAAAATTATGTGGACCAAAGAAACCAGCAAAATGACAGTAGTAAATTCATACCTATCAATAAGTATACTGAATATAAATGGGTTAAATGTACCAGTCAAGATACAGAACGTAGCAAAATGGATAAGAAAATACGACCCCTCAGTACAAAAGACACACCTTAGACCCAAGTACAAAAGTAGATTAAAAAGCAAAGGATGGAAAAAAAAAAAAAAGATATCAAGCTAATGGCAATTGAAAAGGGACAGGAGAGGCAATATTAAGCATTGATGAAGTCGATTGTAAGGCAAAAGCCAACATAAGAGCCAGGGAAGGAAACTATATAATGATTATAGAAAGGGTAACTGAAGAAGGGGACACAATCATAATAAATATCTACACATCCAGTGAGAGAGACTCAAAATACATACACCAAACTCAAACAGAATCAACGAGAGAAATACACAACTCTACAAAAACAATGTTGTTGTGGCTGTTGGTAAGTGCTGTCAAGTCAGTTCCAAGTCATAGGGACCTATGTAGGGTTGCCGAAAAGCCAGCTGGTGAGTTGGAACAGCCGACTTTGTGGTTCAAATCAACTTTGCCGTGCGATGCTTATCTTACAGTGCCATACCAGGACTCTACAATAATAGCAGGAGACTCTGATACATCAGAATTCAGCACATACAATTTCTCTTAAAAATCTACATCTACAGGTACAATCATATACTCCGAGTGGTGGGAAAACACAATTCTGAGACGATGCAAGAACTGTATCACTGGATCAGATTTCAGTGCCTTACAAGTCCAACTGCTGTTTGTCCCTGGGCCCCTACAGCGTTTATCAAAAGCAGTTTTACCTATACCTGGGGACCAAAACTGACAACAAACAAACAGACAGAAATAAAGTGTTCTCAAATGGGGTTGGAGGTGGGAACCACAATGAGACTTACTCATGGTCTCGGAGAGCCCCACTAAAATATTAGGCACAAAATCTAAGAGCACATACCCCATAGGTTCAAGGGGCCAGTTCTCAACTCACGAAAATTACACCAAGAGTGATGGTTTTCCATTCCCTTCTCATTGCCATCTTATATTAGGGGAAGAAAGACATCCGATTCAAATATGCTCTTTCCAGACCCTTTAATTAAACCTTAAGTAGGATAAAGACAAATCATTCTGGACGAGGGAAAACGTCAGCCTGGGTCAAAGGATTTCCTTGCACTCCAGTCTGTGAAGGTGTTCCCATGTGGCAGGCTGGGTAGCTCAGAGACATGTGATCTATCTGTATTCTTACCTTTTTTTTTTTTTTTTTACTTTTTATTGTGAATTGAGTGAAAGTTTGCAGAGCAGATCATCAATTTTACATTCAACTAACAGTATACTTGGTTCCATTACAAGGATTGAAACCCCTCCACTACTACCAGTTAACAGTATTATCTCCATTGTTTCTCACTCCTTGTTCTGCTGCCTTCATCTTTCCTCCACCACCCTCCCTCTTGTAGCATATTGCCTTCCCCATCGATATGATTTCTTATAAATGCTTGAGAATCTACCGTTGTTTCAATAAAAATCTCACCTAAGAAAAATCTTCGCCAGTGTTGGAGGAACAGATGTCTGAGGACCATCTCTGGACTATTGATTTCAAGAGGACTCCACCAGAGCTGTGGGACTTGGGAAGCCACTTCTGTCACCTTTGCTACCAGGACTGGCTTTCATACCATGAGACAAGTGAAGAGATACCAACTCTGAGTCCAGGTGCCACAAACTGCCAGGATCGACCTACTCGTTTGCCAGCAGCTATGGATATAGGAGGGTGTCTTCTGTGTCACGTCCTCCTTCCAAATCCTGTAGGAATATGTCTGACTGGCAAAACTTAATTTGCTTTCAAAACGCTAGGCGGGAAACAGGCTGAGACAGAGCACAGTGCCGTACACACTCATTCAATGCATATTCGCCATTATCAATGCTTTTCCATTCTGAAATATGGCCAAAGAAGACTTGCAAATGCAAGGTGAAAACAGAAAAGTAAAATAAAACAGGAGGGAAGCAAGAGATTGGAGGAGAAAGAAGGGACAAGATTCCTTTAGAGGGAAAGGTGGCGTTGGTGTGGCGATATGGGTAAATGCACTGGACTGCAAAGCTGGTTTGAACTACAAGGTTGGCGGTTCAAGCTCACCAGCTGCTCCTCGGAAACCCTATAAAGGGTTGTTACGGGTTGGAACTGACTTGACGGCACTCAACAACAACAACAACAACAACAACAACTCAGTGTGAAAAGATGAGAAATAAAGAAAAAATTATTTAATCTATTAAGTGCTGTATAGAATTGCTGATTTACGTCTGGTTGGAGGGGAGCAAGGTGGCTCCATACTATAAGCATTGGGCTGTGAACCACAAGGTACATGGCTAGAGCCCACAAAGATGATGGTTTCTGCTCTCACAGAGATTTAAAGCCTCAGAAACCCTATACACTATGTGTTGGAATCAACTCGAAGGCACTTAACAACAATAATCCAATTAGAGAACTTAGAGTTGGAGATCTTGTTCTTGTCTGTCCAATTTATATTATGTTGGGATGAATATGAAAATGCTCTAAGTGTAATGAAATGAGGCACTGTCGATTATCCCTATGGAGTTCTGGTAGCGTAGTGGTTATGAGTCGGACTGCTAATCTCAAGGTCAGCAGTTTGAAACTACCAGCTGTTCTGCAGGAGAAAGATGAGGCTTTCTGCTTCTATAAAGCTTAACAGTTTCAGAAATCCTATACAGGGCCGCTATAAGTCAGAATCGACTCCTCGGCATACCACCACCTATCATATTTAAGAAGCTCTGGTGGCGCACCGGGTTACACATTGGACTAGCCACAAGTCAGCAGTTGGCATCACCAGTCACTCTGTGGAAGAAAGATGAAGTTTCTATTCCCATAAAGATTCACAATCTTGGAAATTGTACACAGGATCACCATGAGTAGGAACAGAGTTGACGGCATACCACAAGCACCGTAACAACATCATATCATCTTCAGATTATCAGTTCTCCGTTCTCTGTTACTGTGTTTGGCTGGGTTCGCTAGAGAAGCAAAACGAGTAGAAAGTCTATATGTGTGTACAAAAGAGAAGTGTACATCAAGGAATTGACTCACAATCACAGAGACATGTTGGGAGAGTCCCCAGTCCAGGTCAGCTGAACCAAGAACGACAGGTGGGCCCAGCAGACAGATGAGCAAACAGGAGTCCCAAGTCTGGGCCACATGAACCAAGATCAGTGGGAAGGTCTAGCAGGCAGATGAGCAGAAAATAGAGCAGGTCACTGGCTCAAGTTCAAAGAACTGGAGATTGGAGGATGACCGAGATGCAAGATCCAGATCCAGCAGGCCACACCCCCAAGGAAGCATCCTTTCAATTGATTGGCTGTTCATAGCCACTCATCATAGAGATAACTACACCTGCTCATAAACAATCTTCATAGCGTTAACTATGCCTGTATTAGATTTCACCACGAGGATAAACACATGTCAACTTTCAAATTACCAGAATCCTGGCCCAGTCAAGCTGACTTAAAACTTTAACTATCACAAGCCTATTATCTTCAGTAGTTAGCAAGTTTTTAGAGCTCCACAATGCTTGTGGAGTGAAGTTAAGAGCATTATCATATTAACAGTTAGCAAAATTCTTAGTTTCTTTCTCAGCATATCATAAAATCACCGCCTTGGTTATTTAGTGCTGCTTTATCAGAAATAGCGCTGGTGGACTGGTATGTACAAGGTTGGTGATTTGAGCTTACCAGATGTTTCATGCGAGAAAGATTAGGCTTTCTGCTCCCACGAAGATGTACAGCTTTGGAAACCCTACACAGGGTCTCTATGAGTCGGAACAGACTCAGCGGCAACTAAAAACAAAAATAGAAATATCACACATATTTAACAAACATGAATTTACTATCTCACAGTTTAGGAGGTAGAATTCTCAATTTACAGTATTAGGGTAAAACTTTCTTTCCCTTGGCTTAGTTTTGGAGAAAAGTTCTTGTTTCTTTTTAGCATCTGTGGGCCTGGCATTCTTTGGAGATTTCTTTGTGTCTTGGTATTAATCAATCCTGGGTCTAGGAAGTTCACAGTGCCACGACCTGGGTCTAGGAGGTTCCCAGCACTGGGACACTGGGTTCAAAGAACATGCTCCACTACCAGCTCTTCTTTCTTGGTGGTAGTAGGTCACTCTGATCTCTAATTGCTTGTTTAATCCATTTTATATCTCAAAAGACACAGCCTAGTACTACAGACTGCCTAATCAACGAAGTTGCCTCTGGTCCCGGCTTATTAACACCACGGCTGCTGTTAAGTGCCATCGAGTCGGTTCCAACTCCTAGCGACACTGTATAGGGTTTCTGAGGAGCAACTGGTAGGTTGGAGCTGCCAACCTTGTGGTTCACAGTCTGGTGCTGATATTATGGTGACATGAAGAGTTGCAACACATAGGGTCATTACATCACATCACATCACGTCACAAAAAATAGGATCCTGACATAGTACTGAGAATCATGATCCGGTCAAGCTGACATGTTTTCAGAGATCACAGTTCAATTCATAACAATCATCAAATAGTTGGTTGTTTGGAAACATAACCACATGCTAGTTATCATCCTTCAGTGACCCTTTTAACCTTCTGCAGTAGGGTTTCTCAATGGCAGTATTACTGACATCTTGGGTCAGATAATACTTTGTTGTTGTCCTGTGCATTGAAGAATGCTGGGGAGCAGCCCTAGAATCCACCCAGGATTTCCACTAGCTGCCAGTTGTATAACTATAGTGTGTTGTTGTTGTGTGTTGCGTGCCGTCGAGTTGGTTCTGACTCATAGTGACCCTATGAGCGGTTCCAAGGAGTGGCTGGAGAGCTTGAACTGCCGACCTTGCAGTTCGAACCGACTTTTCAGTCCAGCTCATTAACCCACAACGCCACACCAGAACTGCTAGTGTGACAACCAAAATGTTTCCTGGACATTACAAAACACTTTCTGATCCAAACCCAAATCTACTGCCATCAGTTTGATTCCACATCATAGCGGCCTTATAGGGCAATGTAGAATTGCTCCTCAAGCTTTCTGAAATTCTCGGAACAGGGAGTCTCATCTTTCTCCTGTGGTGGGTGGAACTGCCGATCTTGAAATTAGCAGCCCAAAGCTTAACTCACTGTGCCCATGGTTGACAAACTCGCCCATGAAGGGGAACCATTGTCTTGGAGTAAACTATAGCTGGAACCACTGCCCTTAGAGTTGCCCACTGCCCTGTAACCTGAAACTTCCCTTTCAGTTGATCAGATCTTCTTTTGCTGCTCCAGACGCTGTGCTAATTTTGTTCAAGTTGCCCTAATGTCACTAGAAATGACAACAATATCTCCCACCTATAAAAAAACAAATAAAACACTTCCCCTTTCCCTTAAGCTGACTTATTACCTTTCTTCAGAGAAATTTCCAAAATAAATCTCCTTTATTTTTCAACCTTCCACTCCATTTCTGAGCGACCATTTCCCTCAGTATTTGGTAAATCTTTGTTTACAGGCTCTAACAATGTTGCTGATTTCATTTCTAAGATTTCTTCTATTGTTGTAGTTCATACTAGGACAAGTGGACTCCCCGTGTTCAGGATGGAAGGTCTTGAAGCTGTACGATAAATGTGCAGTCTTCCCTGAGCATCAAATTTTCTCAGAGATTTTTGGGAAAATGCTCAATAATTGATCCACAACTTATTTTAAAGCACTGAAAACAAACAAAACATCAAACCTATTGCTGTTGAGTTGATTTAAACACATAGTCATCTAACACTGTTGTTGTTGTTAAATGCTATCGAGTCAGTTCCGACTCACAGTGATCCAGTACAGGGTTTCTGAGGCTTTAATTCTTCACAGGTGCAGAAAGCCTCATCTTTCTCCCAAGGAGAAGCTGGTGGGCTCAAACTGAAGACCTTGGGGTTCACAATCCAGTGCTTATTGCATGGAACCATGGTGCTCATTAGTGATCTGGAAGTACAGAGTAAGACTGTCCCATAGGATTTCCAAGACCGAAATACTTACCCAAGCAAACGGCCATATCTTTCTTCCTTGAAGTGGGTGAAGGGTTTGAACCACCAACTTTTCACAGCCAAGTACTTAACCAACAGTGCCACCAGGGTTTTGTTTGTGTTGCTGCTTCCTATCATTTGTGTCTAGCAACAGTCTCTTTCAGGCAATCTAGGGTTTTACAGCCTCTACTCACCACATTACGAGTCCTGGTGTGGCGCTGTGGATTAATGCGCCAGACTGCAAAGCCGTTTGAACTGCAAGGTCGGTAGTTCAAGCTCACCAGTCACTCCTTGGAAACCCTATACAGGGTCGCTATGGGTTGGAATTGACTCGACGGCACTTAACAACAACAACAACAACAACAGCTCATTACCAGTTTCCAAACTGTTCCACATTTAGGCATCTGTTAGAATACCTTAACCCCACTCCTGGTACCATACTTACATGAAACGCAACATAAATTTTAGAGGCAATGCAATAGATTGCAAAAACATTTCTTGCTCATAGGAAGTTCCTTTAAGTGAAAGTATTCACATTCCTGTTCTAGGGGTTCTTTTAACCACCCAGAAGCAGTATTCTACTGGCACTTGGAATAGCCTGATATTCAGTTTTCCATGTTGTACAGAAACAAGAGAGGCGACTGGAAACCGAAGGCAAGTCTATATATAAAACTAAAAACCATGCCTGAGGGGTTTGACAGGATGGCAATTTTTAATTTCTAGGCTTTCTGATTTTGGGATTCAGTGACCTGCTTCACACTCTTAGTCTCTTAGGGGTTTGAGAGGATGTTCTAAAGTTATCTGCTGCAGGGAGGAACAGGCACAGATGAGCACAGCAGAGATGTTTCTGTCACAGGGTTTCAAGCCAACTGCTTACACACACACACACACACACCTGCTATTCTCCCAATGCCTGACTCACCTTGACTCTTCTTCCTGTCCAATCTGCAGCTGTCAAGGGAAGCCAAATTCAACAGACGCCAGCTGGGTCCCCACCTTGCCTTTGAATGACTATATTTGCAATATGCCACGTCCAGCCTGGGATTATTAACCAGTGCAGTCCTTTCATTTCCTTATCCTGTTCAAGGTAGGGCCAGTCCTCTGAACTAGATTACTTTGAATTCAATTACTTGGAATCTAGTACTAAGCCTCAGGGAAATGCAAGAAGGGCCAGAAGGTCAGTTTAGAGGCGAAGTTAGTCAGATTTGTGATACTTTCTAGCTGTTGCAGTAAGTGGGCTTTTCAAGTCCTGCAAAATCAGACTCCCAGGAAAGGCACTGCCATAGGTTTTCAAGAATTATTTGTAAATGTCAATGACCCTGTGAGTTTAGACTGAGGCAGCTTGAGAAGTGTTAGCTTTTTCCTAAGTCAAGGACAACCCATAGTTACTCCCAGCATTCTGTAGTTCATCAGGATTTCAGGGAAATCTGGAGAGCTGAGGAGATGAACGTCCCCCTTCATGCATGGCGTCATGGAGGCGGCGCGCAGGTCTGAAGAAGGTGTAGGCCCCGCCCTCCAAGCCCCGCCCCGCCCTATAAGCCCCGCCCCTCACGCGGCCATTGGCCGGGGCGCGGCCTGTCGCCTGCGCTGCAGGAGCGTTGCGGGATGACGGAGGACGCGGCGTGCTCTGCCCCGCCCACCGCCTGCCTGTCACTTTCAGGCAGAGGCCTCCGGGATGCTAGGTTCCCGCCCCTCGGCCTCCGGCGCCAGTTCCTCCTCCTCTTCGCCCGCCCTCGTCCTCCTCTTCCTCCTCCCTAGAAATGCAGCGGCAGTTCGCGCGCCTCTCACTAGCGGCCACTGCCTAGGGCTCCAGTCCCTTATTCGTCCCTGACTGTCGCCCGTGAGGACATGGCACACGCGCGTGGAGGCTGCCCCAGCGTCCGGGGCTCCGGGGATGGCGAGACTGTCAGGTCCAGGAAGGTGGCACTCATCACTGGCATCACGGGCCAGGTGAGTGAGCGCAGGACTCGCGCGCAGGCACCGCGGGGTCCCGGCCACCCACCGTCCGGCACGTGTAGGCGCCCACATTCCAGCTTCCCTAGCTCGGGCCCCGGTGCGCGTCCTGGAAGGTGCCTGCTTGCAGACAGATGGGAGAGGACAGGGGGCTTACGGGGAGCATGGAGCTTTTGGAGGGTGCTTAATGCATCGAATGCTTCCGGAATCTCTTTGGGGTATGTGAGCAGGATGTGTCCCTCACACCCTTACAAGGCTACCCTGTTACCTGCCCACAGGTGACCTGCGTGCTAGTGTCTCCAAGCTTATAAGGATGCACTTAGGATTTTGTGCCATGTAGATTTGAGTACTGAGTAGGGAGAAGACACGTTTACTTATGAGTATGTCTGGAAGCATCTTGCTGTATCCCAATACCTGGGCCACTTACCTGCTCCTGCTTGGGAGGCATGCTTGCTTGCTTGGTTCTTCCCCTCACCAGATTTCAGGATGGAAAAGGAGAAAATAAAAGTAGTGCTGTGGAGCCATCAAGTAGGA
Organism: Chrysochloris asiatica; assembly: GCF_000296735.1. Taxonomy (NCBI): domain Eukaryota; kingdom Metazoa; phylum Chordata; class Mammalia; order Afrosoricida; family Chrysochloridae; genus Chrysochloris; species Chrysochloris asiatica. Next base: position 4,025,899 of record NW_006408662.1, read on the forward strand.
AATGTTAAGAATAAAACCACAAAAACTTAAAAAAAAAAAAAAAAAATTACACGAGTTTCATGTACACACATTTTGAAGTCTAACTCACAGATTGGGCCCAATGTGAGGGCAGGATTACATTTGCAAGGAAATGAGATACTTGAACTAGATAACCAAGAGTTGATGTTGAGAATGTGTTGGAGGTCCCTGACAGGGGCTGACCTTGGCTAGTCTAAGATAGCTATCTCTCAGAGGTGTGGCACTAGGTAGGGCCAGACCATAGTGTCTTATCAAGCTGTACTATGAGAAGACTTCAGAAAGTGTGTAGGAAAATGGAATAGAAAGAGACTGGGATTTTCCTATGAACTTTTTGAAGCCCCTTCATATTTTAGAATCATTAGTAATGACATAATTTTGCTCATATTTTTGAAGAGAAGATGTAGTGTGTGTATACTTGAAGAGCATGTAGTGACCAATATTAAGTTTCCAAACTCTGCAGTAAAGGTGATAATGACGTATTATATTAGAATACTCATTGTGTTCCAGCAGTGTGACTAATACTCATTTAATTCTCAAAACAACTCTTTAAAGGGAGTGCTTTTTACTTCCACTGCACAGAGGTGAAAACTGAAGCCTGAGAGTTTAATTTGCCTACAACTAGGAAGTGGCACTGAGGGAAAAGCACTGGACCACAAGCTTGGTTTGAACCACGAGGCCTGCGGCTCAAAATCACCAATTGCTCCTTGGAAACCCTATACAGGGTCTCTGTGAGTTGGAATCAACTCGACATCACTTAACACAACAACAACTAGGAAGTATCCAGTTTGGATTCAAACCCAACTGGTTCTGGAGTCGTGGTTCTCAACCATCATGCTATGCTATTCTGCCTCATGTTGTTGTTGTTAAGTGCTGTCGAGTCAATTCTGACCCATAGCGACCCTGTGTAGGTTTTCTGAGGAGTAGCTGGTGAGCTTGAACCACCGACCTGGCAGTTCAAATGGCTTTTCAGTCTGGCGCATTAACTCACAGCGCCACACATTGAGATATTAGGTTAACGGATGTTACTTTTAGGATAAATTGGTCTTAACGTCAATTGAAAATTAACAAATGGAAAGCACTGTTAGAATCCTTAAAATCATCTCTTAATGGTCTGACAAGTGTAAGTTCTTTCTAGACTAAGGGCACGAACTACCAAGATAAGGTCTATCTTAACAAATCAAGAACCTTAGTCACCATGAATACCAAATATGACCATAAGTGTATTGGAATCAGGAAATTTATGTTCAGCCATGGTATCCCCATCCTGTTACTTTGGGCCAGTCATTGAACTTGTGCAGACTTTTGTCATATCGTATAATCAGTATTTATTGCCCAATATTCTTTGACGATAGCTGGTTAATTTCAACTCAATTGTTTTTGCTTATTCATGAATCTTTGTTTAAGATAATTATAATACATGTTTGAAAGCTGGTAAGGCAGGTGGGGATGGTACAGATCTAAGCTTGAGGAAGTAGACTCTTATAGTCAGACCATCTGACAGCTCAGGCGCTATGTACTGTTCTCTCTTTCTTTTTTTGCTGGGATGTTGTGCACATGATTCCTGTCTTCCTAATTAGGGTTTAGGTTCAAACCCACTGATCCCCGGAAGGTGGATAGGGCTGTAAGCTATGCAGTCTTGAAAGTGCTGTAACAGGTCATTCTGAGCCAGAATCCACTCTGTAGCCGAGGTTTTCTAAACCACCTTCAGTGATCCGCACTAAGAGTTAGCACAGGTTAGAAGTGAGAGCAGTCCTTTGGTTACTAAATGCCTGCAAGGAAAGTGAGGAAGTAGCCCCCTCCCACTCCATTTTGTCTTCTAGGTTGCCACAGAGGGTCTTCCATAAGCACAGGTTTATCGTGTGGGTCTCTTACTAGGGTTGATAACAAAATACTACATCTTGAGTGACTAGTTGTTGTTGTTATGTGCTGTGGAGTTGGTTCCAACTCATAGCAACCCTATGCACAACAGAACGAAACACTGCCTGGTCCTGGGCCAACCTCACAATCATTGCTACACCCGAGTCTATCGCTGCCACCACTGTGCCAATCTATCTCACTGGGGGGGTCTTCCTCTTTTTCTCTGACCCTCCACCTTACCAAACATGATATTCTTCTCCTGGGACTGGTCCCTCCTGACAGTATGTCTAAAGTATGAGAGACGAAGTCTGGCCACCCTAGCCTCCAAGGAGCATTCTGGCTGTACTTCTAACAACACAGATTGCTTTGTTCTTTTGGCAGCCCATGGCGTTTTCAGTATTCTCCAAAACCATAACTCAAATGCATCAATTCTTCTACTGACCAACTTTCACATGAATATGAGGCTATTGAAAATACCATGGCTTGGGTCAGGTGCACCTTAGAACTCACACTGGGTGTCTAGTAGGAACAGAAATTTTTTGTGTCAGTGTTCTCGAGGCGACCAGCCTGGATTCAGGATGTTGGCAGCACCCTGTTCTTTCCAGGGGCTCTAAAGAAAGATCCTATGTTGTCTCTGCAGGCTTCTGGAGGCAGCAAAACTCTGTCTCCAAACTGATTCCTGCATGAAAAATCAAACCAAATCAGCTACATTCGAGTTTGTTTCACAGTACAACTGTGAGTGGGTTAGAACCAGTAACATTTCGATTAGTAGTCCAGAACTTGCCTCTTTGCACCACCTGGGGACTCTTACCAGGTTAATTTAACTGAGACCCTGTTTTCTAACAAGGTCATGTTCACAGGTACCAGGCATTAGAACTTCAATATACATATATATATATATGTATATATATATATTTTGGTGGGGGATGCAATTCATTTTGTAACAGCACCTTGTTTTCAATGTAAAGTCCTGCTCCACTTTCAGCTTCTTTGAACTACTCCAGTAACCACCAGCTGCACTGGCCTATCTCAGAGCTGACCTCTGAGCTGCTCTGATACTTGCTGATGGAATTTACTGCCCTTCTGTGCTTTTTATTTATTTTCTAAGACTGTGGCTCCCAACCAGGTACTAAAAGATCCCTGCAGGACAGAATTTAGTATAAGGAACCTGAAAACCCATATTTTATTATAAATTGTCTTAAAAATATTGGCTGAGAGCTTCCTGAGCTACTTACTCTGGTAATAAGTATTTTCTATATTCTTACCTAAGAAGCAGACACATTTGTTATCCTCATTTAATGCCCTGGTGTGGCTCTGTGGGATAAAGCATTGGACTGTAAGATCGCTTTGAACCACAAGGTAGCAGGTTCAAACTTACCAGTTGCTCCTCAGAAACCCTGTACAGGGTGGCTATGAATCGGAACCGACTCAACAGCGCTTCATAACAACAACAACAGTAAGGTTAAGTATATTCTCTGAGATCATACAAGTAACAGCTATGATTTGAAACCAGGATAAGTCCAGAACAGTGACTCTAAGCCCTTTCTGTTGCTGCCTTTATAGTAAACCACCTCCTAATGCATTTACATAGGAGCTCTGGTAATGTAGTAGTTACGAGTCAGGCTGCTAGACTCAAGGTCAGCAGTTCAAAACTACCAGCAGTTCCATGGGAGAAAGATGAGGCTTTCTGCTCCTGTAAAGATTTACAGCCTCGGAAACCCTATACAGGGCCGTTATGCATGGGAACCAACTCTACACACACTACCATCAACCACCACCACCACCACCAACGCATATACATGAAATTATCGTGATGTGTGCGTGTGTATATGAGGTGGAGGTAAGAAGGAGAGAGAAATTATCCTAATCTAAGAAGAGGCTTCAGATTCAAGAAGGTGGGTAGCAATCACTTATCAGGTACTTAGTGTACCTGTACCAGAGAGGTGTCTTACGTGACTTGTCCCAGACTCCCACTGGAGAATGAACAGCCACTTGTCCTGTTTGTTGTACATCACCTGTATATTTATATATTAGTCTTTAACTGACTCTGGTACATAGACTGTTCCTTAAATGTCCTTATATGTAAGGAATTATTTAATCTTCCTATTTTAAGGGTCCTCATTCGAACTTTCTCCCTTCTATCCTTTGTGTGTGTGTGTCTGATTTTTTAAAAACATCTTTTTATTCTAATGAAAATAGACACACTAAAACATCTGCCAACAGAACTTCCACATTTACAATTTCAGTGACATTGATGACATCTATCATGTATGCCTACATTATTTCTATTTGTGTCCTAAGTATTCCACTACCATTCGTACAAATTCAGTACCTTCCAAACAAAACCTCTACCTCCCCCTCCCTCCAGCCCCTGGTAACTGTTCATAATCTTTGATTTCTATATATTTTGAAGTTCCATTTGAGTAAGGCCGTACAATGTTTGTCAGCTCTTGACACAGGAGTTGTAGAACATTTTTTGGAAAGGTTTCCTTATGAAATCACCTTTTGAGAAAACCAGGCGCTGACTGCTTCTAGGCTCTTTGACAGATACCCCCAAAGTTCATCTTGAGTGTCTAATGATCCTTGTTCTTGTCTGTTATTGTTGTTAAGTGCCGGTGAGCCAATTCTGACTCATAGTGAGTATGTATGTTGTTTCCAAGGAGCAGCTGGTGGGTTTGAACTGCCGACCTTGTGGTTCACAGTCCCGTGCTGATCCTACAACGCTACACCGGGAGTCCTGTTCTTTACTACGAACATGAAAATGTTCATGCCCTTTGAACGCTATAATCTTGTGGCTCTTTGAAGTCATGATTTAGTAGCCAAATGACTTCACAAGTCTCTCTCCTTTTTTTGTGTGTGTGTGACTTGATTAAAAGTCTCAGTGTTCTCAGATTAACCCTGCCACAGGCAGCTCCAGGAACTTTCTTATATGCAATTCTGATTAGCTGTGTAGGTAATTTACATATTTTCATCTTTTTTGGATGATCGACTACTTAAAATGGAAACCTCATTTTCTGCTGGCTACCTCCAACAGCACGTTATCTAGTAAACTTCCAGAAATATCGGCTTACTCTTTGCAACTAGTCTTGAGCATCTGCAGTGGGCGGGGCTGTTGTTTGCAATGCAGCTGGGCACAGAAGGATTTGTAAGATCTATTGTCTGTCCACTATCACCTCCCAGTCTTTGACGATTTTAAGAAAGTGCACATGAAAAGACAGGCACCTGAAATGATTAGTATTGTACCCTTCACCAGATGGTAGGTGCCAAATGGGCAGGTCATACTGCCTTACTTGCCCAGGAAGTTGATTCTGATGCTAGCGACCCCATCGGACAGGGTAGAACTGCTGCCCCAGAGGGTCTCCAATGCTATAAATCTTTATGGAAGCTGACTGCCATATCTTTCTCCCTTGGAGCAACTGGTGGGTTTGAACTGCTGACCTTTTGTTTAGCACAAGTGGTCATTTGTTTCCAGAAAGATTTATTTATGGAAACCCAATGAGGGTAGTTCTACCCTGTCCTCTCAGGTCACACTCAGACACAATCAATTTGACAGAATTGGGTTTGGTTTTGGTGACTTACTTCCAAAAAAGATTTTGGGGTGGCTTCAGTAGCAAACACATGATTGGGCCACCATCAAAAGAATGAGAGAAAAAGCCCACAATGAAGGCAGTAGAAAGATGGAAGTAGTATGTAAAACAAAAAAAAACAAACCAAATCGGAGGACAGCTGCAGTCTTTCAAGGATGAAATTTAGCTTTGATTTCTTTGACAGTTAAGGCAAAAGTGGGAACCAGTTCTTGGAATCAAGTACAGTGATTTCTTGTTGTTGTTGTTGTTAAGTGCTGTTGGGTCAGTTCCGACCCATAGCGACCCTGTATAGGGTTTTCGAGAAGCAGCTGGTGAGCTTGAACTGCCGACGTTGTATTTCAAACTGACTTTGCAGTCCAGCGCATTAACCCACAGCGCCACACCAGGACTCTAGGTGAGGGAGTTTTTTATGAAATTAATATTAGACTCTTAGAGGAATGTAACTTTTAAAGAAGAGACACTGAACAGCATGTTGGAAAAATCATTAGTAGTGTTTCTCATAGAAGACAAACATTTTTTCCTGGGATATTCTTACTATTTCCAGTGAAAGATGAAAAATCAAACACATTTTTGGTCGATAGAAACTTGAAAGTTGAATGACTGGTGTCTGCAGATTTTCCCTTTCAAGTTTCAGATATCTCAAGTAGATCTCTGCCAGGAGAGCAGGCAAGTTTGAACTGTCCTCTCTGTGTTGTTCTTTGGAAGAGAGCCTTTTACTTTAGATACTAAGTGCATTTTAATGTTAGATCTAAATACTGGTGCTTTAGCATAGGAAGATTTTGACATGGTGAGTTTCTTTCCATCTGGAAGTAGGCTTGCATTTTCCTTAGGAAGTAACTTGCTGTTTGTTGTGAAATGCCACTGAGTGGGTTCTGACTCATAGCAACCCTGTATAGGATTTCCAAGCAGCAGCTGGTGGGTTTGAACCGTAGACCTGTGGTTCGTGGTCTAGTGCTGATCCTACAGCGCCACACCAGGAGTCCATCTGGTCAGATATGTAAGCAAGCTGCAAATCAAGGGTGCAGAGTTTATGCCATGAAGCAAAGTGTTTAAGTAGCAGAATAACTTCGTGATCCAGAAGAGTGAAATTGTCTGTAGGTTGAGGATTAACAAAATGCAGATGTATTTTACAGGGAGACGACGGACTCCCTGATTGAGTTATTAAAGTTACGTTATTTAAGTTGTATTTTGAGTTTATGGCCTTGTTTTTCATATTCACTAATTTTTGGAGTCCTGGTGTGACGCTGTGGGTTAAAATGCTGGACTGCAAAGCCACATTGAACACCAAGGTCTGTGGTTCAAGCTCACAAGCCACTCCTTGGAAACCCTTTACAGGCTCGCTTTGTGTCGAAACTGACTCGACAGCACTTAACAACAACAACAATTTCATATTATGCGCATTTCATAGTTACCATAAAACAACTCTGTATTTAATAAATTACATCAGTCCCACGGATAACCTGGTTCAGCAGACGCAGGTAACTCAGATAGGCATTATTTATCGTACTGATTTAAGAACATTCTAGAATGTTTTTGTTGTTAGGTGTGACCCTGTGTGCAACAGAAGGAAATGCTGCTTGGTCCTGTGCCGTGTTCACCATTGTTGTTAGAAACGAAGGTGCAGGTAACCTCCAGGGAGGGGTGGAGGGACGTACCTGTGACCAGCAAGGTCAAAGGTTCAAGCCCACCAGGAGAAAGGTGAAGCTGTCTGTTCTTGTAAGGATTTACTGTCTCAGAAACCCTCTATAGGGTCACTAATAAGAGTTAGAATAAACTCAATGGCACTGGTCTTTTGGATACTTTTGGATCATAAGTGTACATTTGAACAAGTGTCAATAAAATATATTTCAATATTGAAACAAAAGCTTTGTTAACCTTGTAGAACAGAGGAAAGTCCCCAGCGAGATGGCTTGGCACAGTGGCAGCAACAATGAGCTCATACGTGATGATTGTGAGGATGACGTAAGGCGTATAGTTTCCTGTTGAGCATAGGGTTACTTAGTTGGAACCAACTCAATGGTACCTAACAACAATCTAGTACTGGGGACTGCTATACAATGGCTTCAACAATGGAATTGAAAGTATGAATGATCATGAAGATTGCATGGGACTAAGTTGAGTTTAATTCTGTTACATGCCTGCGGTCCCTGCCGACTAGAGGGCAGCTAACAACAATGTATGAGTAGCATGCCTTGCATTAAGTTCCTTCTCTTTTCTGCCAGGTTGGGAGAGTGTCTTGGGGTGTTTGCCCCATTGATAGAATGGACGTTCACTTCACAATGTTGATAAAGTATTTCTTGACTTCTAGGAAAGGAAGTTGAGGATATTCATACTTGGCTTTGCTTTGCATGGACAGTCTGTTCCCCTGAGACAGACGGTTGCATAGGAGCTGGGATCAATATCACGAGGCTATAAAGTACTGGACAGCCAACAGGGCTGATGTCCAGTGTGAAGCAGACTCTAGGAGTCAGTATTCTTTTCCAACAAAGAAGGACTATGGGTGCTGGATGGGCACTCAGAATCTCCATTAGTCATGTTTATAGTTTGGGGATGAAAGCTTTAGCATCAGTGGAGATGAGAAACATCCCTTGGGTACTATCCTGGTTGAGGAACCTGGGTAGTATAATGGGCTACAGGTCGGGCTGCAAACCACAAGGCCAGCAGTTCGAATCTACCATCCGCTCCGAGGGAGAAAAATGAGGCTTTCTGCTCCGGTAAAGATTCATAGCCTTGGAAACCCTATGCAGGGTCGCTATGGGTTGGAACCGACTTCGCGGCACATCACCACCAGCACTATCCTATTTGGACTAGATTACCATGTGATGACAAGGTTTTTATATCTGTGAGGCTTTTAACATTAATTAGCTGCCTAGGCTGAATTTTCCTGAATGTGTTTCTTCATCTGTAATGTGAGTTGATCTACAAGGTCCATTTCTGGTCAAAATCTAGGATTATACACACTAAATTATAACCGATTACATGAAAAGTTAAAAATATTATATAAATATTGATATGTTTATACTTGGTGGTGGTATTAGTGTACCATGGAATCAGTGCTAACTCATGGAAACCCTGTATAGGGTTTACAAGGCTGTAAGTCTTTGCAGAAGCAGAAAATGTCATCTTTCTTTCGGGGAGCAGGTGATAAGTTTTGAACTGCTGACCTTGAGGTTAGCAGCCTGACTCATAACCACTACGCTACTAGAGCTCCTTATGTTGAATTTAATATCAGCTTTAAAAATAAAGCCAATAAGAGCATTGTTGAAATGAAATTAGTGAACTGTTATTTATACTGAATTTAAAACTAAGTATATGAACCACGAAGAAATTCACATGTATTGTATTTTGCTAGAATTTGTTTGTAAGGGTAGAGTGAAAAACCTGAACTGTCTACTTTTGTTGTTATTGTTAAATGCTGTTGAGTCTGTTCTGACTCATAGCGACCCTGAGTAGGGTTTCCAAGGAGTGACTGGTGAATTTGAACCGCCAACCTTATGGTTAACAGACAATGCTTATGACACACCACCACACCTGGTCTACTTTTGCAGGATATACTAAATTAAGTGAAAAAAATTTTTTTTTCTTTAAAAATATTTTAGATTTTGTTGTTGAATAAATACAGAAGAGCGTACGAATCCAGCAGTTCGACCGTGTAGAATTCAGTGACACTGACTCCATGGTTGAGTTCTACAATTATCCCCACCCTGCTTTTCTGAGTTGTTCCTCCATCAGTGACCTGAATTCACTGCCCCCTAAGCTTCCCATCTGGTCTTTGGAGTTTCTGTTGTCAGTTTGATCCCAGGTAGATTGGTGTGGCGCTATACGATCAACACTGGACTGTGAACCACAAGGTCAGCGGTTCAAACCCACCAGCTACTCCTTAGACACCCTATACAGGGCCGCTATGAGTTGGAACTGACTCGACAGCACACAACAGCAACAATAGATAGTGCTTTAAAGGAGCATAAAGATCACAGTGCAGAAAGCAGATAACCTTACCAGCTAACCTAAACTCTTGTTTGGTTTAAAAAGATGAAGACTGAAGCCTTTAGAGAAAAAAAAAAAAAATTGTTAGAAATATTAAAAATAAGTAACCATTTATATTTTGAGTTTAATGTTTGTATAGTTCATTCATTCTCCAAGTATTTGTTGAGATTTACTGTGTGCTGAGGTAGGTACAAGAAGCCCTGGTGGTGCTGAGGGTGAGGCATTGGTTGAACTGGTAACTACAAGATTGGGAGTTCAAACCCACCAGCTGCTCTTCAGAATAAGTTGAGTTTCTGTGAAACCCAAAGGAGTAGTTAGCTGTAGTTGTCCTTGTAGAGGTCACTGTGAGTCGGCTTCCACTTGATGGTAGTAGGTTTTGTTTTTTGTTTTTGTTTTAGGTGGGGGTGAGCTAGGTTCTAGGGATACAGCGCTGAACAAGAGAGACATGAGTTTTGCCTTTAAGGGGATGATGGTTGTTGTTGTTAAGTGCCATCGAGTCTGTTCCTACCCATAGCGACCTGATAGTCTAGTAAGAAGGAACTCTGGTAGCATAGTGATTATGAGTTGGACTGCTAATATCAAGGTCAGCAGTTTGAAACTACTTGTCGTTCCATGGGAGAAAGATGAAGCTTTCTGCTCCCATGAAGACTTACAGCCTCGGGAACCCTATACAGGGTCGCTGTAAGTTGGAACCAACTCCCTGACGCATAACTACCACTATCTGTCTAGTCGAGATTAAGTAATTAAATGTAATTATATGATCTGATGTGGTGCTGTGGGTTAATGTGCTGGACTGCAAGGTTGGTTTGAACTGCAAAATGTGTGGTTCAAGCTTACCAGTCTCTCCTTGGAAACCCTATACAGGGTTGCTGTGGGTCGGAACCGACTCGATGGCACTTAACAACAACAACAATTGATATGTGCTTTAGACATGATGATTGTAGTAATTCTTGGATATTGTGTAGAATAAGTGCCTAAGGTCAGGAGGATGGAGGAAAAGATCGAGGTGAAGTGTCTTGAGAGATGAGTTTAGTGCAGGTGTGAGAATGGGTTTGAGTAGCAAGAGAAGGGAAGCAGGAAGATCAGGAGGAGCCTCTTGTATCCACAGAATGTGAGATGGGGATGCAGACAGTATGGTTGTGGAGTGGGAGGGTGAAGCAAAGAGAAGACAGGACTTTGTAATCCAAGTGTAGGGGTTTGAGGAAGGGAAGAGTTGAAGATGACTCAAAACTGTTCAGATTTTGGAGGCTGGTTGGATCATCAGAAATGCAGTCATTGGGAAGGGAGACCAGATTTCTGGAAAAGGTAATGCTCCTTTTGAATTTGAGATGAGAGCTTGACATACACGTTCAAGGAGCCTGTTGTTGTTGTTAGGTGCAGTTGACTTGGTTCCAACTCACAGCAACCCAATGAATTACCAGCCTCACAACTGTTGTTACACTTGAGTCCATTGTTGCTGCCACTGTGCCAGTCCATCTTGTTAGGGGTCTTCCTTTTTTTGTGCTAACCCTCTGCATTACGTAGCATTACATCCTTCTTCATAGACTAGCTCCTCCTGATAACATGTCTGAAGTATGAGAGACGAAGTCTCGCCATCCTGGCTTCTCAGGAGCATTCTGTCTGTACTACTTCCCACACAGATCTGTTTGTTCTTCTGGCCATCCAAGGTACTTTCAATATTCTTCTCCAACACCATAACTCAAACGCACCAATTCTTCTGTGATCGTCCTTATTCACTGTCCAACTTTCACATGCATCTGAGGCTCTTAAAAATACCCTGACTTGGGTCAGGCACACCTTAGTCCTCAAACTGACACCTTTGCTCTTCAACATTTTTTAAGTGGTCTTGTGTAGCAGATTTGCCTAATGCAATATGTCATTTGATTTCTTGGCTGCTGCTTCCATGTCTATTGATTGTGGATCTAAGCAAAATGAAGTCTTTAGCCTTTTCTCCATTTATCATGGTGTTATTTATCGGTCCAGTAGTGAGAATTTTTGTTTTCTTTACGTGAGGTGCAATCCATACTGAAGGCTGTGCTCTTTGATCTTCATCAAAGGCTTTTGATAAGCTATGGGTAACATTGTGAAGTAGTTGAAGTCCTCTTTGCTTCCAGCAAAGGAGGTTTTATCATCTGCATATCACAGGTTAATGAGTCTTTCTCCAATCCTGATGACATGTGCTTCATATAATTCACTTTCTCAGATTATTTACTCAGCATTGTTGTTGTTGTTAAGTGCTGTTGAGTCGATTCTGACCCATAGCGACCCTGTATAGGGTTTCCGAGGAGCAGCTGGTAAGCTTGAACTGTCAACCTTGCAGTTCAGATTGAATAAGTATAGTGAAAGAATACAACCCTGGCACACACCTTTCCTGATTTAAAACCGCTAGGTGTCTTATTGTTCTGTTTGAATGACTGACTGACTCTGTCTATGTACAGGTTCCTCCTGAGCATAATTAATTACGCATTCTTCACAGTGTTACTCATAGCTTATCATAGTCAAAAGCCTTTGTGTAGTCAATAGCACAAGTAAATATTTTTCTGGTATTCTTTGCTGTTAGCCAAGATCCATTTGATGTCAGCAATGATCTCCAAAATTCCACATCCTCGTTGGGATCCAGTTTGAATTTCTGGCAGTTGTTTGTTGATGTACTATTGCAGTCATTTAAAAAAGTATCTTCATCAAAATATTATTTGCTTGTGATATTAATGATATTGTTGGATTATTTCTGCAGTCCTTTGGGTCACCTCTCTTTGGACTGGGTACAAATATGGATCTCTTCCAATCGGTTAGCCACGTAGCTGTCTTTCACATTTTTTGGCTTAGGTGAGTGAGTGCCTCCAGTGCTGCATTAGTTTGTTGAAAGATTTCAATTTGTATTCCATCAGTTCCTGGCGCCCAGCATTAGGATAGATTATAGTGCTGAAATGAATTGTTTAGTCATGTTTAACCAAAACATATTCCTTAGTGCAGGTGAAAAAAACTCTTTATTTGTATCTTTAGCATTTTTTTTTTTTTTTAATTAAAATACAATTTCCTGTGTCTCTTAGAAGGGTACTCTATTTTTAAAACTTTTCACAAAAGTCATTGCTTTTCCTATATTCCTTTGTTCAAACTGCGTTTTTTACATTTGTTCTTTAAAAATGACAAGTTAGTATTTTATATGGATATGGAGTCCTGGTGTGGCACTGTGGGTTAATGTGCTTGACTGCAAGGTTGGTTTGAATGCAAGGTTGGTGGTTCAAGCTCATCAGCTGTTCCTTGGAAACCCTATACAGGGTTGCAATGAGTTGGAACCAACTTGATGGTACTTAACAACAACAAAAATAAGGATCCCTTGTGGCACAGTGAGTTAAGCTTTGGGCTGCTAGCCAGAAGTTAGGGGTTCAAATCTGCCACTGCACAGGAGAGAGATGAGGCTATCTGCTCCTAGAAAGCAACCCTGTGGGTCCCTAGGACTTGGAATTTAATAGACAATGGTGGGTTTTTTATTGATTTATTTTTTTGGTATACACTCTGTATTAATTTTTTTGTTGAGCAATATTGGCAAACGTTAAGTGTATTTATTTTAGCTTACTGTCGAATTTTTCCACATTTGCTCGTGGTTATCAGAGCAGGCCAACTGCCTGAGTGGATGAGCTTATGTGGGAGTAGAGCTAGTCCCAGGAGAAAGAGAATATGGACCCCCGTTTGTCAGGAATGTGGAAGGGATGAGGTTTCACCCTCCTTGACTTCTAATAGGTGATCCTCTTACAATTCTAGGAAGGATGGCAGGTGATTCTGGGTCTGAGGAAAGGGCTGCTCATAGTACAGCTTGAACTCTGGGTCTGCCATGGTTTTAGGTGTTTCGATTTGCATCAGTCCTCTGTGTGCGTCACCTACGGCCCCCCTTGTTGACAATGTGACGGTGAACCTAAGTGGATGTTACCCACACCCACTAGGTTGTTGTTGTTGTTTTTAAAGCTTTTATTGTGAATTGAATGATAGTTTACAGGGCAGATCATTGGTTTTGCACTTAGCCAATCATGATTTGTTTCATTGCAATGATTATAATCCCCTCCATGCATCTTCAGTTAACAGCATTTACCTCTATTCCCTCTTTTTTTTGGATGTATACACACACACACACAGAAAATATATATTCATTTAAATGACCAAAGGGCACATTCTGCAAGCGTGCTCCTGCCTGCTGCAACACAGCCTTTCTCTTTCCCTGAGTCTAGAGTCCTCAGCTGCTCCCTCTCTCCATGTCCTCATCTCTGCCTGCATCTCTGGTGTCGCTGCTTCTCTGGATAGGGTCCTTCCCGCATTCCATTCATGCTCTTCTCCCTTGATGGTCCTAGGGTCCTCTGTTCCTGGAATGTTAGATTAACTCCTCCTCCCTTTATGCTAAAAAAAAAACTTCTATCTTTACAGTTGTGACAGTCGCAATTAGTCATGATAACAATTATATATCCATCTTATTTCACAGATCCATCTAGACAAGATGAAAACTATTCAGTGGGAATTCTACCCTACCTTCTTACTCTGAAACTCAGCACTCTTTTGAAAACTTGTAAACCAGCCACTTTGTGCCTTTATAGCACCTCCCTCCATTTTAGGTAGCCAGTGTCTAAATTGCCCATTCCTATCAACCCTATGGAGTCCTGGTGTGGTGCTGTGGGTTAATGCGCCAGACTGCAAAGCAGTTTGAACTGCAAGGTTCAGCTGCTCCTTGGAAGCCCTATACAGGGTCGCTATGGGTCGGAATCGACTTGACGGCACTTAACAACAACAAATCTACCCTATATAAGGAGCTCTGTTAGCATAGTGGTTACAAATCGGGCTGCGAACCTCAAGGTCAACAGTTCAAAACTACCAGCTGCTCCGCGGGAGAAAGATGAGGCTTTTTGCTCCTGTAAAGAATTTACCGCCACGGAAACCCTGTTAAGGGTTGTTATGGGTTGGAACCAACTCGACAGCACTTAACAACAACAATCAACCCTATATACTGAGGAGATAGGTTTGATCCTTGATGTGAACACTCCTTCTCTCTCCGCTGGAATTTTAAGCAGCTACATTCATAAACAAAAGTTAAGTTCATCAAATTGTATCAATTTACACTTGCTTCCTGTAGTAAACTTCTTTATCTAGTCCAGTTCTGATCATCAAGCCATCCAAACTAGGTCAAATGGATACTATCTGCACATTTGGGCATTCTTGTGCATCTCTCCTCAGTTCATATCAGCTAGATGCTTCCCTCTCAGCTGTAGCCCACCGTGGCTAGATAAGTGCCCATGGCCTCAGGAGCTCCCACATCTCCCCAAACTTCAGACCAACCAGCCCTTCCTCTTCTCTCTCTCTCTCGTCTCAAGGTTGACAGGTATCTATGATGGAACATGGCCGAAGTCAGCCAATATCTTCATTACTGCCTTTCCCCCACTTCCACTCACAAGGAGATCAACTCGGTCACCAGCAAGCTTACAAGCCTGTTCATGTGTTCCCTTTGAGTTTCGGTCTTGGGTGGGATTTATCCTGATGGCCTGATTTTCTTGCCATGATGGCTCCTGGGTGAACAGCTTGCTTGTTCTTTGCACAGTAGGTTTGTACCATAGTTGACAATCCTGAGGTTAGGAAAACATGCTGTTCCAGGAGGACTTCTAGTACATATTCTCAGCCTTTGCCCTGAGGACAGTATTATTATATTGGTTCACAAACAGATCTGATCCAGAGAGAGTAAGAGAGGGACAGCATCTCTATTTTACAAGGTGGTTTGTTTTTCAGACATCCGTGGAAAGGTAAACTAAGCAAAAGCTACAGTTGTCAGTCTGCCTGCTCACTAGACATGTAGACATGGGAGATACATGTGGAGAATTGCCGTCCAGCACTGTTTACTCTGCTGGTGGAAACTCACCAGCTAGACAAGTAAGTTTCTCCTTCTTCCGCCATGTGTCCATGGTGGAGTTTCAGCTTCATTTTATATCTCCATTTTTAGAACAAAATGATAGGACCTATACTTACATGTTTAAGGAGCTCTGGCAGCATAATGGTTACGAATCGGGCTGCGAACCGCAAGGTCATCAGTTGGAAACTACCAGCTGTTCTGTGGGAGAAAGATGAGGCTTTCTGCTCCTGTAAAGATTTACAGCCTCGGAAACCATGTACAGGGTCACTATGAGTCGGAACCAACTCCATGGCACATAACAACAACATACTTACATGTTTATTGTGAAATGAGCTCATGGATATTGTAGTGGGGTCGATTTTTTTCCTTTTTTCTTGAGACTTTTTCTTGTGAATTGAGTGAAAGATTACAGACAAGATCATCAGTTTCAGAGTCAACAAATCCTACACTTTGTTTTATCTCAATGATTGCAGTCCCTACCATGCGACAACAGTTATCCTACTTCCTCCCTGAGGTTATTTCCATTCCACCCACCTTTCCAACCCCTCTCAACTTTGTCCTTAGGTAAACGTTGCCCTTTAGATCTTGAATGGTTGAGCATTCCATGAGCACACCTCACTAGTGTTGTTGTTCCCCCATTTATCTATCGACTGCATGGCTGAAAATGAGACCATGCGGGTGAGTTCCATTCCAGACCTGAATGGTGGCTGAGGGCCACAGTCTCCGGTTCCTCCAGTCACTTTCTGACCAATAAGCCCAGTCTTTTTTTTCATTTTCAATTTTGAGTTTTGTTCCACATTTTCTCCCGCTCTACCTGGGACCTTCTAATGCCATCCCTTTTAGAGCAGTCGGTAGTGGTAGCAGCCACCATCTAGGTTCTTCTGGTCTCAGAGGCCTGGAGTGCTATATTAATCCATTGATTCCAAGCATCTTCAGTTCTCATCATTTTTTTTTTTTTTTTTCTTTTTCTGCACAGGGAGAGACCTATAGTTTCACTTTAGGTGGCCGCTCATGAGCTTTTAAGACCCCAGTTGCTACTCACCAAAGTAGGCTGTAGAACATTGTCTCTGTGGACTACATTAAGCCAGTTGACCGTGACGTTTCCTTAGACTTTGGTCCTGAGCACCCAGGCCCAGCAACTTATTGACTTAAAATGTTTAGTAATAGCTAAGAAGTTTTCCTCATTTGGTTTCTTGTATGCTCTACCACATGCATAGGTGCGTGTGCAGCTAAGGTAAATATTTACTCATATATTTGTGGGTATACGCCCACTCTCCCTCCTGTGTATGTAACTGTAGAACACTATTGTTCCAGGGTTGTGTATATAACATTATTTACCTCTGTCTCCTTAGCCCTTGCATTCATTCTTGTGTCTTCAACACTCTTCTGCCAGCCTCCTTCTTGCATGTAAATTATCTTCCTCATCACCCCAGTTAGCATGTGTCTCTAGCAGGTGAATTACTCTCCCTTCTCTCCCACCCCTGGTGACCAGCAAAGAATGTTTCTTTTAGCGTGAAAACTTTTTCTTGAGTTTTTACAACAGTGTTCTTATACAATGTTTGTCCATTTGTGGTTGACAAATTTCACTCAGTATAATGTCCTCTAGGTTCATCCATGTCAGGAGGTGTTTCACAGATTCATTGCTGTTCTTCATAATTGTGTATTATTCCATTGTGTGTATGTACCAAAGTTTGTGTATCCGTTCTTTCATTGATGGGCATTTGGGCTGTCTCCATCTTTTTGCTATTGTGAATTGTGCTGCTATGAACATGGGTGTGCTTATATGGCAGGTGGGGTGTGTGTGATAATTTTATATTTTGCTGTATATATGGGAGTGTACTTTAGTCTCAGTTGCCCTGAAGAACCCAATTCACAAGAACTTTTTTTTTTTCCAGCTCTGGAGCAGAGCCCATATACATATTAATACCCAATCTGATTTCCATTGGGTGATTTTAACTCAGCCGGCGAAGTGTTGAACCCTCTTATAGTAAATAATGATTTCTCCTTTGCTTTTAGTTCATGATACCTAACCTGTAACCAATGGTTGGGGTCATCCAGACAACAAGGGAGCATCACCCTGCGGCCCAATGCTGACAAAGTCACAGAGATGTTATCTGTCATGGTCACCTAGGGAGGCCAGGAAAAGTGTTGGAAGGTGGATGCTCAGAGAGTAAGCACCTCCTCAGGGGACATGGTTGTTCCCAAAGCCAGGATCCCTCCTAGATCTCACCTGTTTGTGTCTTTTTTTTCTGTTAGATTAATGATTATCCTTTCCCTGAAGTTTGAGAGTTGCTCCAAAGAATTATGGGCCATAAGAAACAGAGAAGGGCTTTTTGTTGTTGTTGTTAAGTGCTGTTGAGTCAGTTCCAACTCATATTGACTCTGTATAGAGTCTCCAAAGAGTGGCTGGTGGGTTTGAACAGCCAACCTCGTGGTTAGCAGTCCAGTGCTTATCCTACAGTGCCACACCAGGGCTCCTCAAGAAGTGGCCTATTGTTGTTACGTGCCATTGAGTCGGTTCTGACTCATAGCGACCCTGTAGTTGGTTGAAACTGCAAGGTCGGTGGTTCAGGCTCACCAGTTGCTCCTCGGAAATCCTATACAGGGTTGCTATGGGTCAGAACTAACTAGATGGCATATAACAACAAAAACGTAGGGTTTCCAAGGAGGCGCTGGTAGTACTGTGAGCCTTGTAGTTCAAACTGACCTTGCAGTCCAGTGCTTATCCTACAGCACCACACATGGACATTGGAGAAGGGGCCTGTTGTCTGTTATTAAGTGCTGTCAAGTTGGTTCCGACTCATAGAGACCTTGTGTAGGGCTTCCAAGGAGTGGCTGGTGAGCTTGAACCGCCGACCTTGCAGTCCAACACATTAACCCTCAGCACTACACCAGAGAAGGGGCCTACTGTTGTTTTTAAGTGCTGTTGAGTCTGTTCTGACTCATAGCGACCCTGTATAGTAGGGTTTCCAAGGAGCGACTGGTGAGTTGAACCTCCGACCTTGCAGTTCAAAATGACTTTGCAGTCCAGTGCATTAACCCACAGTGCCACACCAGAGAAGGGGCGTGCTGTTTTTACGTGCTGTTGACTCTGTTCTGACCCATAGCGACCCTATATAGTAGGGTTTCCAAGAAGCAGCTGGGGAGCTGGAACCTCTGACCTTGCAATTCAAACTGACTTTGTAGCCCAGCACATTAACCCACAGCTCCACACGAGAGAAGGCGCACAGTCCTAGGTAAATGGGATGAAAGAGAGAAGGGATTCATGTAGCAGCCTGGGTCGGATTGACCAAGGAAGGCAAGCTGTGATTTCCCCAGGACTCAACTGGTGTGTAGAGTGGGATTTTTTTACCCACCACACCTTTGGTTCGGAGGTGGATGATCTCAACCACCCCCCAACCCCATCCCGCTCCTCTGGACTGTGGGATTTACTTGAGTAATTCTGGTGTGATACCAAGCTTCCTCATTTTGTGTCTGCTGTGAAAGCATTCCGTCCCTTCTTTTTAACTCACCCAGTTACCATTAGCTACTTTTATGAATTTTAATGCTTTCATGCCTGATTTCAGCTCTCTCAGCTTGGCTTTGAGATTTAAGCGAACTTTTATCTAGTGCCTGCCTTGTGCTGATAGGCCTTGTCCTCAAGGTAAGACTTAGATCTTTGTAGATTTTCTTAAAGGTTGCCTAGTCTTTTGCCTTTCATGAGTTTTTTATTTTATAATGGAAATATATTCTTTTTTTTTTATTTTTATTTTTTTGATTAAATGTTTTTATTTTGGATTGAGTGAAAGTTTACAGGGCACATCATCAGCTTCACATTCAACCATTCATATAGCTTGTTTCATTACATCGATTATTATCCCCTCCATATATCATCATTTTACAGTGTTTCTCTCTATCCTCTTTAGCTTTTTTTTTTTGGATGCGGGGGGACTTGCCTTTTTGGAATTTACAGTCTCAGCTTTTAGGGAAGGTTTTTACATTTGTCTGTGGATATCCAGGGCTCATGTATGAGATTACTAACAAGCATTACTGAATAATCAGATGAGGGACA
>NW_006408662.1:4047282-4072960 GCF_000296735.1 Chrysochloris asiatica
TCCCAGTCTCTCCACATCCCCGCCAGCATTTATTGTCTTCTCCATTTTTCATCTTTGCTGTTATTGTTGGTGTGAGATGATATCTCATTGTTGTTGGAAATATATTCTTGTAACGTTCATCATTGTAAAACAGAGTCACTTTCTATATTCAGAAAATGTGTGTTGTTCCCCCTCCTTCCCCCTCCCAGGAACATCAGGCCTCCTATTATTGCTCAGTAATATCAAAGCACAGGACTTCTGGGGTGGGAGTAGTATGGTTTTAGGTGTGAAATCCTGGTTGTGTTTGTGGTTAAGGATTTTGACTTTGGAAGATCATCCTGAATTATCTGCGGGTAGGGACTGATGTTTCCTCAGGAATGTCCTTAAATGGGAAGAGGGAGAGAGAATCAGAAAGATGGTTTATGAAAACTTAC
This sequence comes from Chrysochloris asiatica, assembly GCF_000296735.1. NCBI lineage: Eukaryota > Metazoa > Chordata > Mammalia > Afrosoricida > Chrysochloridae > Chrysochloris > Chrysochloris asiatica. The sequence goes on from NW_006408662.1 coordinate 4,047,696, forward strand.
CTGACTGTTGCTGGCTGTAAAGATGGGAACCAGGGGCCAAGAGCCAAGGAATGCAGGCTACTTAGAAGACTGTAGAAGAACTGATGCATCTGATTTATGGTGCTGGAGACGAATATTAAAGATTATTAAAGAGTAGTAAGTCTGCCAGATGAGCAAACAAATCTGTGTCAGAAGTACCATCAGAATACTCCTTAGAAGCCATGATGACTAGACTTTGTCTCTCATACTTTGGACATGTTATTGGGAGGGATAATCCCTGGAGAGAGACATCATGCTTGGTAAAGTGGAGGGACAGCAGAAGGGAGGAGACCCCCAATAAGATGGACTGGCACAGTGGCAGCAGCAGTTGTGAAGATGACGCAGGACTGGACAGTGTTTTGTTCTGTTCTACACAGGGTCACTGTGAGTCAGAACCAACTCAGTGGCGCTAAACAACAGTATGGTAGCTAGAAAAGGCAAGGGAATGGAATTTCCCCTTGAGCTCCTGAAAGCACTTCGGCTCTGCCATCCGAACTGACCACCATTGAGTTGGTCCGACTCACTGACAAAACCTGACCAAGTAAAACCACTCCTAGAGTTTCCGAGACTGTAAATCTTTACTCAAGTATACTGCCTCATCTTTCCCCATGGAGCAGTTGGTGGGTTTGAACCACTGGCCTTTTGGTTAGCAACCCCATGTCTAACCCACCACGCCATCAGGGTTCCCTGATGAGCCCAGTGGGACTTATATTCAACTTTTGACTCCAGGTCTATAAGAAAATAATTTATGTTGTTTATATAAGCCACTGAACTTGTACTAATTTGTTCCACCGTAATGGGACGTTAGCGCACAGACCAAACATCCGTCCTTCCCTCACTGCCCTTGGCAGCTACAGACCTGCGTTATGTCTCTGTGGATTGCCTGTTCTGCCCTCTTCATATAAGTGAAGTTTTTGACCTTTCACTTACATGATGCTTTAAAGGGACATGCATATGGTATGTGTTCCTTTTGATAATGGAATCACATTCCGCTGTGTGAGTATAGGGGTTCAGTTGGCATAGTGGTTATGTGCTTGGTTGTAAACCGAAAGGTCAGCTGTTTGGACCCACCAGGTGCTGTGCAGGGCAAACATGTGGCAGTCACCTTCCCCAAGCTCATGGAAGCTCTGTTTTTCCTCCATCCTGTAGGACTGCTGTGGTCAGAATTGACTTTTCAGCTGGGGCTTCTGTGTGCATATATCAGATTTTGTTTATCCATTCATCTGTTCATGGACATTTGGACTGTTCGCAGGTCCTATGCATACTATGTGTACTATGAATACTGCTGCTACGAATGCATGTGTACAGTTTTTGTTTGAAACTCATTTTCAGTTCTTGTGGGTATATACTCAGGAATGCTGAGAAGCAAAGAGAGAATTTTGGTTGAATGTTTCAAAAATGGCATTAGTTCGAGTATGTTTTACTGTTTTTTTGTTCTGGGGTCTGAAGGAAGGAGGGAGTAGAAACCTTGATTATCAGTAGTTCACATACTTCTGGACTTTAGGCTGCTGTTGCTGCTGTCTTATGCTGTCAGGTCATTTTGGAATCCTAGCGACCCAGTATAAGGTTTCTGAGGGGAAAAATCTTTGTAGTAGCAGAAAGCCTCATCTTCCTCCCGCACAGTGGCAGGTGAATTCGAACTGCTGACTTTGCAGTAAGCAGTCCAGTGGGATTGATATAGGGCAGCCACCTTTTTATTTTGGAAATAAAAACTTTAAGAATAGCAAATGACCACTGACTACCATAGTCATTTCATTTAAAAAAAAAAAAAAAAAGGCACTTAACACCTTGAAATAAAATAAGGACATGTGCTTATTAAGAGCAGTCACCAAATTATAAACCTTTGGCTTCGATATCTCTATTTTTCTCATTTTGCCAAAGAATGGGTTAAATTTTGTCATGGATTGACATTCATCTATACATTACATTTGGGAACAGCCATTGAATATTATTTGATTTTAAAAAGTACTCGCTTGCTCTCACAATTCGAATGTTAAGTTTCTGGGATGGGGATATATTTTATACATGCATACAGGGGAGGCAAGGACTTCATTCTTCTTGGATCAACCATCAACACTCATGGAAGCAGCAGTTAAGAAATCAAAGGACGTATTGCATTAGGCAAATCAGCTGCACAGGATCTTTTAAAAATGTTGAAGAACAAAGATGTCAGCTTGAAGACTAAGGTACGCCTGATCCAAGCCCATGGTATTTGCAATAACCTCATATGCATGTGTAAGCTGGACAGTGAATAAAGAAGACCGTAAAAGAATTGATGCTTTTGAGTTATGGTGTTGGAGGAGAATATTGAAAATGCCATGGGCTAACAAAAGAAGTTTGGAAGGCTGTTGGAAGAAGCGCAGCCAGAGTGCTCCTTGGAGGTCAAGATGGTCAAACTTTGTCTGTCATACTTCAGACATATTGTCAGGAGGGACCAGTCACTGGAGAAGGATCTCATGTTTGGTAAGGTGGAGTGTCAGGGAAAAAAGAGGAAGACCCCCAATGAGATAGATTGGCAAAGTGGCAGCATCAGCATGGCAATAATTGTGAGGTTGGCCCGGGACTGGACAGTGTTTCGTTCTGTTGTGCATGGGGTCGCTATGAGTCAATACTGACTCAGTGGCACCTAACAACAACAAACAAGGGGCTTCAAAAGATTTATGGGAAAAAAATGGAATTAAAAGTTAATAGAAATTTTTCCATGAACTTTTTGAAGCTCCTTGTATATTGATCTATTAAAAACAACAACAAACCTTGCTATTGAGTTGATTCCAACTTAGGGTGACTCCATGCAATAGAACTACTCCATAGGGTTTTCAAGTGTGTGTTCTTTGGGAAATACATCATCAGGCCTGTCTTCCAAGGTGACTATGTGGATTTGAACCTCCAACTTGTCAGTTAAAAGCCAGTTGCTAAAACATTTGTGCTAATCAGGACCCCAGATAATCCATGTTGTTGTTGGTTACTGTGTTGTCAGTTCTGTTTCATGGTGACCCCACGTGTGTCTAGCAGACCTGCTCCATTGGGGTTTCAAAGCTGCAAGCTGTAGGAAGCAGCTCTTCAGACCTGCCTTCGTAGTGTCTCTGGGTGGGTTTGACCACACTTGACAGCTTCACCAGTTGTGCCACCATGGACTCCTATATGATCCATGTTGGGACTGGATATTTGAAACGAGGTGTGTCTGGGAGAATCTAGAATTACTAGGCTTTGTGGTACTTGGTCCTTCCTAGCCCCCCAACCCCTTTTTAATCAAATGATCCTTTATTGAATATTTTCTTTGTAGTTCTTAACTAGAGGGGCATTCCACAGCCCCACTGTTGGTGTCATTTATGATGTCACGAGGCTAGCGGCCATCAACATTGCAGGCCACTGACTGTGCAGTCCCCAGGATCTCTTTAATAGTCCCAGAGAGTTCTCTGGCCAAAGACCAGTGTTGCATCTGACAGGCAATGCTGATAATCTCATCTAAAGTGATATTGCCACTGAGTTTATTATTTTCCTGCTTTTTTCTGTCTCTGGGTCCTTGAGAGCTTTGATGATCAGGGCAGAGACAGAAGACACCACCTGTCAACAGCTGTCGGTTCTGAATTGTCAGTTTCACCGTAATCCTTAACCCCTTGCAGTCACCAGTCCCCTTGGCAATGTCATCACCATCCTTTTTTGGAGACAAACCCAGGGGGCCGATCTTGGCGGCCAGAGTGGATGTAGCCCCAACTTCCCCACCGGTGCATCTCAGGTACATGACTCTGATCTTGTTGGGGTCGAACTTGGGAGGCATGGTGGAGGCAGCTGGTGTCAGATGAACCCAGATGCGGGATGATCGAAGACAGTTGCACCTACGCCTCCTCCGAGCCGAAAGCTGAAAAAGCCCTAGTTCCCTTTTGATATTGAGCACAATGAAAGGATCTTGGTAGACATTGGTTAGTTGATTATTTGCAACTTCATTATTTAGGCACTTTCTTTGGTATGCTGGCAGATCCTTTGGCAGTTTTCATAGCTTACAGAGAACACCAGCAAAACCCAGTAGAGTTGGAAGCCCAGCTGATCCTTAAGAGCTCTGTTTCTCCAGCTGTCCAGGTATCAGTGTGCTTGGGAGGGATATGCAAATCATTGCTGGGTTATTTCAACTTTAGCTTAGGAACTTGAAACTGAAATCAAGTTTTGGGAGCTTCTAGGTGGTGACAGATCTTACAGTTTTGACCACACACTCTTCTCCTTAGGGTGTTGGCCCAGTCACCCTACTGACATTTGTGAGGCTGATCAGCTCTGGGTGATGTTAAAAAAAATGTGGGAGAGACAATGTTAATTGAGGGAGAGACAATGTTTATTGAACGAGTTCCTCAGTGGCGGATGGGAAGATCCTGGGGGGAATTGTTTTTGAGGGGAAGTGATGATACGTAATGGGTTTTTCAGAAAGCTTTAATTTCCTACTTTTGAATGTAAATCCAGGAATGGAGAAATAGGAGGACTTGAGCAAATCCTGAGTTGTCTGGTTGTATTTATTGTGTTGTTGTTATTTGTTGCTGCTGTGTCATCTCTGACTCATGGAGTCCACATGTGCAGAGTACACCTGCTTCACAGGGTCTCAGAGCTGTGACCTTTTAGAAACATATCGTTGGAGGCGCCTGGAGGTGGGTTCAAACTGCCAACCTTTAGCCTCATAGTTGAATACTTGACCATTTGCATGACTTTTAATTTTTAACAGTTTTTCCCTCTCCATTTTGTGAGTTTGACTTATTTAGAAGTTTAAAATTTTCTTAGCTCGTTTAGTTTTTCTTGGCATTAAGTAGTCTGGTGTGGCACTGTAATATAAGCACTGAACTAGTGGTTACGAATCGGGCTGCGAACCTTAAGGTCAGTGGTTCGAAACTACCAGCCGCTCCGCGGGAGAAAGATGAGGCTTTCTACTCCCGTAAGGATTTACACCCTCGGAAACCCTGTACAGGGTCGCTATGGGTCGGAACCGACTCGACGGCACTCAACAACAACAACACACTAACTGCAAGGTTGGCAGTTCAAACCCACCAGCCGCTCCTCAGGAACCCTATACAACAGTCACTGTGAGTCAAAACTGACTTGATGGCACTTAGCAACAACAATTTGTGTTGATCTTTGAATATATAGATTTTAATTATTTAAGCATAATTGAGTCCTGGTGTGGAACTGTGGATTAATGCTCCAGACTGCAAAGCCGTTTGAACTATAAGGTTGGCAGTTCAAGTTCGCCAGTCGCTTCTCAGAAACCCAATATAGGGTCACTATGGGTTGGAACTGACTTGACGGCACTAAACAACACAACAAGTAGCATAATCAAAAGTTTATACTATTGTCAGACTGTTATTTTCAGGCTTTGGTTTTAATTGCTAGAAACAAGGGAGTGTTTAAAAGGACTCCTTTTATCTGACCGGTCTAATGATTAGGAATTCAAGCTGGAATTCATAGACATTCTTCTCTACAGGGACAACAGTGCTTAGTGAGTGCTTAGGGTGGAGTCTTGTTATTGTTGTTGTTAAGTGCTGTCAAGTTGGTTCTGACCCATAGCGCTCCTGTATAGGGTTTCCAAGGAGCAGCTGGTGAGCTTGAACCGCCCACCTTGCAGTTCAAACAGCTTTGCAGTCTGGCACATTAACCCACAGCGCCACACCAGGACTCCAGGGTTGAGTCTAGGAAATCTGAAATGACTGATTAGTTCTTTGAACAGTACAAATCACTTACCCTTTGTGATCTTTATGTTTTCTTCTCTCAAAATATACATGTTAAGAACTAGATATATATCTAGAATAAAGGCATTTAAATGGTCCTTTACTGTTCCTTAGTTGTACATGATGGAAGCTAGAATTTCGTGGGACCTTGACTAATGTAGACCATATTAAATACTGTTTGGGTTTGGGGAACATTTAAGGCATGAACCCACTGGTCAGATTCCCCGAGGTCATGAGGTGTCATGGAGGCTGTAACAGACAGCTGAGTTATCCCTGCAGCCTGCTTCCTGGTATATTTCCAAGTGACGTCAGCTGTCTGTCCAGCATGCCCAATACTGGAGGTATTAGAAAGCTCTAGAGAACAGAACAAAACAAAACAGAAAGCTAGTTGTTGAAGAGTCAACTCTGGCTCGTGGTGTGCCCCCAGCCACCACTTTACCCATGTGTTTCAGAGTAGAACTGTGGCGGTAGGGCTTTCAGTGTAGAATTGTGGCCATGGGACTTTCAGTGGCTGATTTTTCTGAAGCAGATTGCCACACCTTTCTTCTGAGGTACCTGCGGGTGGATCTGACCCTCCAACCATTTTAACCAGCTGTGAATCTGGTTTGTCTGGGGAATCTGGCTGGATGAACATCTCTTAGAAACTGTCTTTACAAATTATTTGTTTTCTCTTTCCTCTTTGGTTCTTTCTTTTTGCAGTTTTTCTTCCCCTACCCCTTTTCTTCTTCCCTGGACCTCCAGTAGCTACAGTGGGAAGTGCTGGGGGTAAAAGTAGCTGAGAGCTGGGTCCAGACGTGGCTGCCACTGTGGGCAGTGATTGTGCCTCAGGAGACTTTACAGAACAAACACTGGGACCTTATTTAAATAGTTCTGGAAAGAGCATCAGTGGGGTGGGGTATGCAGGCCGCTGTCCATGTGGTAGCTGGCAGTTTTCTGAACCCACCCCTCAGTTCAGGCTTGTCACATTTCCTTATTCGACTTTGCAGAAGGAACTTGCAGTCATTTCCTTCTGACCTTTCTACCTTACTGTCTGCTTACAGGTGTATGTCAACTTCCTTTTTGTGTGATGTTTGTTATCAGTGTTAGTCTATAGCAAACACTCTATGCCAGATACAAGCTGGATAATCTAAAGCCCAAAGATGATTCATTGTTTGCATAGAACGACGTAGGGCCAGCCAGAAAGAACAGTGTAAGTGAGCTGTATGTTGACGTGGCCCTTTACTTTACAACCCAGTAACATGTATAGGCAGGTAATGCCTGCCAGAGGGTCTCAGCCCTGCACCTCAGCTCCTAATCAGGTTAATGGGACCTGACCCACTCTTCACCTCAGCCAGTTTCTGAGAGTAGTGAACATACCTATATTTACATCTGATCCCTATCAATTCTTAGTGCTCTGTCTTTGAGGTACTGAACTCGAAAAACTCTCTTTGCCTCCATTTTTAATCTATGAAATGGGGGCAATCACATCTACCAGGTAGGGTGAGGGTTGGACTCCTGGTGTGGTGCTGTAGGATCAGCAGTGGATTTCAAACCACAAGGTCGGTGGTTCAAACTCACCAGCTGCAACTTGGAAACCCTATACAGTGAGTCAGAACTGATTCCACAGCACTTCACAACAACAAGAAAGCGTGAGGGTTAAATGTTGTTGTTGTTGTTAAGTGCCGTTGAGTCAGTTCTGACCCATAGCGACCCTGAACAGGGTTTCCGAGGCTGTAAATCTTTATGGGAGCAGAAAGCCTCATCTTTCTCCCGCGGAGCAGCTGGTAGTTTCGAACTGCTGACCTTGAGGTTCACAGCCCGATTCGTAACCACTAAGCTACCAGAGCTTCTTGAGGGTTAAATGAGGTAATGAGTCCACAGGACCTCACACATGATAAGTATCCATTTCTGTTATGTCTTAACTGTTCAGACATTTGTCTATGGGATCCCAAATTCTTTTCTAGGACATGCTCTCATTTTGACAAGACCACACAGCAAACTCTTCTCTGTGTGTCCAAGTAAGCATGCTTTCGTGGAGGTGTCGATGTGGCACTCAACAACAGCAACAACAACGAAGTTTTCCTCTCACTCCCTCAAGCACGTCTCTGTTTTCCTGACCCTAATTCAAAGCAGTGCCATCTCTCTGGGAGTCAGTTAGAAATCTTGGACTCATCCTATTCTTCCGCACCCCTTATAGCTTTCTCCCCAGGTCCTATTGATTTTACCTCACTAGCGTGTTGCCGCAAGGAGCTCTGGTAGCGTAGTGGTTATGAATTGGGCTGCTCACCTCATGGTCAGCAGTTTGCTACTACCAGCAGTTCCGCGGGAGAAAGATGAGGCTTTCTGCTCCCGTAAAGATTTACAGCCTTGGAAACCCTGTACAGGGTTGCTATGAGTCGGAACCGACTCCACGCCACAGCACTACCACACCAATTTGGTGCTGCAGATTAATGCGCTGGACTGCAGAGTTGGTTTGAACTATAAGGTCGGAAGTTCAAGTTTACCAGCTGCTTCTTGGAACCCTACACGGGGTCCATGTGAGTTGGCATCGACTTGACGGCACCTAAAAACAAGGCAAAAGAAAACATAGTTGTAAAAAGCTCTGGTGGCATAGTGCATTATACATTGGACTACTAACTGCAAGGTCAGCAGTTGCAGTCCACCAGTACTCTGTGGGAGAAAGATGAGGCTTTCTGCTCCCATAAAGATTTACAACCTCAGAAACCCTATACAGGGTCACGATAAATTGGAACCAACTCAACCACCACCACCACTCATAGAGCTTTGGCAGTCCCTGGTAGGGCAGTGGTGTGAATGGTTAGTGTGCTGGATGCGTAACTGAAAAGTTGGAGGTTCAGGTTGACCCAGAAGCACCTCAGAAGGAAGACTTGGTGGACTAGTTCTAACTAATCAACCATTGACAGTTCTGTGGAGCTCAGTTCTACACTGACCCATGGCATTGCACGAGTCTTGGTCTACTGGACAGCAAGTGGGTTCCAAGTCAGCAGAGCTTTCGAGGTCCTCTCCCCACTGGTCGTCTGACTCCAGTTTCTTACCTGGTTCTCGCATCCACCGGCAATTGCAGTTCCCCTCCTACCTGGTCTTGGTTTCTCCAGCCTCTTCCATCCATTTGCTGCTGGTGAGACCAGTCTCCTGAGAGACTATAGTCCTAAATCTTCAAGCCCAGAAGACCTATCTTGGGAAGTGTTTTGTGCTAAGAAGTATGCGTAGCTATATCACTGTGGTCTGTTACATACATGACTATGCAGGTATGCACACATACCTTTATGAACCTAGGTAGGTACATCTGTCTGTGCACACGGATGTATCCACATGGTCATACCCATACACATATTGCCCATATCCATACTTGTGTAAGCACAGATACATTTTTTGGTTGTTGCAAAAATTATCATCATATCCTTTGTCAAAAACATACCATTCTCTTAGGCATGTCTTGGTGACAGTTGTCAAACACTGCACTTTACTCACATTGGATGCCACCTTTCCCATCACCAAAAGCAACACATTTCTCCTGTCTCTAGGGTGCGTCCGTCTCTCCTCTCCCACCCCACCCATCCCTGGTCTGCACCAATGATAGTGGTCTTTTGTGCTCCTGTTCTGTAAGTGTTCAAATGCTCCCACAAAAGATTTGAAAAGCCCCACAAGTCCTATACCTGGTTGCTGTGAATTGAAGCAGACTCCATGGCACTAACTAACAGCAACAGCAGTATTTTGTTGTTTTGAACATATGTGCGTATGTCTGTGTTTAGTATGGTGAAATCTGTGAGCTGGAGCTCTGTGGTACTACTTGGTCTCTGCCATGTCTCACAAGTCCTCCATCTTTGAGAGGGTGCAGCCATACCACACTTTTGTCATTCTCTCTCAGTGAAAAATATTTGAGTTTTCCTTCTCTGAAAGATATGTTTTGGCAGTCCATGGCAATACCATGGACCGCCAAAAGAACAAAGAGATTTGTGTTGGAAGAAGTGCAGTCAGAGTGCTCCTTGGAAGTCTGGATGGCCAGACTTCATCTTTCATTCTTGGGACATATTGTCAGGAGGGACCAGTCCCTGGAGAAGGACATCATGTGTTGTAAAGTGGAGGGTCAGAGAAAAAGAGGAAGACCCCCAGTGAGATGGATTGGCACAGTGGCAGCAGCGATGGGCTCAGGCATAGCCACAATTGTGAGGTTGACCCAGGACCAGGTGGTGTTGCATTCTGTTGTACATAGGGTTGCTGCTATGGTCATCATCGACTAGATGACACCTAACAACAACAATAAAAGATTTCTTGCCTTACATGGATTCTGGCTTTTGCAGATTTTATTGTGTTAGGAGTGGGATTGCCAGATCATAAGTTATTTTTTTCTCTAATTTTCTGAGGAAATGTCATTCTGTTTTCCATAGTGCCTGTATCATTTTGTAGTTTCCTCACCAGCCTTGGTTGTTTATTTTTAATTTGTCAGTTCCATTTTTGCTGGGTGAGACGGTATCTCATTATAGTTTTGGTTACTAATGATTGTGAGCATCTTTTAGTGTGTCTGTTGATCACATGAATGTTCTCATTGGTGGCAGGTGTCTCCATTGTTTAATTGGAACCTGTGCTCTGATCTATGCCCAGATTATCCGGAAGTCCCTTGTGGTACCCACTCAGCCCCTGGGACTGCTTCCTGTCTCGCACTCAACTCTCATATGATTGCTGAAGCCTTTCCTGGCCTTGCCAAGCCATAAGCATTTCCTCTTTTTGTTCCCAACTGGGTGATAATGAAATCTCCTTCCGTTGACCTCTTTGCTATGATTACTCTTTCCCTGCTGGCTTTCCATAGCAAACGAGAGACCTCCCAGACCTCCAATGGGTTCCCATTGGCCTCTTCCTGGCTGAAGCACCTGGTGGGGACTGGACAACTCCGTGGTGGATAGACGTGGTGGATAGACGCATGAAAGATTAGGGAAATATGGTCTGAGGGTCTGAGACAAGCAGTAGGAGTGGGAACCGTGTTGGCAGGAAAGCAGAGGTTTGGTTAGGAGTGTCTTCATATCTAGGAATGACTAATCAACTGCAGGGAGAGTGTGTGATCACCTAGAGAGAGCATCTCCACTTGAGGGGAAGTTAAGTTTGTGGTTAGATTAACAAGAGACCCAGAGCAAATCCGAAGCTTCCGAACTCACTCCCAGGACACACTTCTTCCAGGAAGCGCAGATCTGTGCTCTCCAGAGACCCTTGCAGCTCTAATGCTGTGACTGTGGGCAGTGTTTAGCACTTAGCCAACTTGTACACATTAAACGCATCCTGAAAATCAGCTCCCTGCAAACAATCTGGTCAGGCTGCATTGGAAGCTACCTGAGACAGAACTAGTAGTGGTTGGTGGTTATGGCCATGGAGCTGGTTCTGACTCATAGCGACCCTGTACAGGGTTTCTGAGGCTGTAAATCTTTACAGGAGTGGAAAGCCTCATCTTTCTCCTGCAGAGCGAATGATAGATTCAAACTGCTGACCTTTAGGTTAACAGCTCAGTACGTAACCCACTACGCTACCACAGCTCAGGCAGAGCTATGATATATTTTTTCTCTTTCTTATTTAATAAATCCCTTTCCTTTCTGGCCCTCCGGCCCTTCTCTTCTCTTCAGAGCTGGCTGCTGCCTGGTAGAAGGCAAACAGCTCTCTGGTCCCCATGGGAGGGTGCTGTGGCTCTACCCTCTGTGACCCATGATGCATTCTGAAAGTCATTGTGTTTTGTTTTTGTTTTTTTTACTTTTGCTTTGTTTTTGGTTTTGTCTGGGCTACTACATACCTGTATGTCAGTCTTTGTCATAGCATGTGACTTGTACTCCTGTGATGTTGAAAGCTACGGCACCTATATCTCAGCTACCAGTGGGCCAGTTTCAGTGGAGCTTGTAGACTCAGATAGACTAAGAAGAAAGACCCGGAGTTCCACCTCCAAAAACCAGCCAATGAAAACCTTATGGCTCACAACAGAACACAGTCTGATATAGTGCTGGAAGGTGAGCCCCCTGCGCTGACACACAGTAGCTGCATGTGGACATGAACGGCTAAAGTTGTGAAGATGTAACACCAGGCAGTGTTTTGTTCTGTTGCATGCAAGGTGTCCGTGAGTGAGACCCAACTCACAGGCAGTGAAGACCAACGACAATTTTACTGAGAATGGTTATGGTTGGTGCTGGCTATGTGCTGTCAAGTCAATTCCAACTCATAACCACCCTGTAAATCTCTACAGGAGCAGAAAGCCTCATCTTTTTCCTGTGGAGCAGCTGGTAGATTTGAACTGCTGACATTATGATTTGCAGCACAGCTCGTAATGCACTTTGCTACCAGGGCTCGTAAATTGAGAATGTTGTTGTTGTTTTTCAGTGCCATTGACTATAAGGTTTCCAAGGAGTGGCTGGTGAATTTGAATCAACAACCTTGCAGCTCAAACTGATCTTGCAGTCAAGTGCTTATCCTGCAGTGCCACACCAGGACTCCGTAGTGAGAATCAGAGTTTCTCATTAATTCTTTTGCTCATTTTGTTATTTCCCTAAGCTCATGTTGGACTTAGAAATCAATGTTCAAAAACAGCTTTGTTAAAATACCATTTTAGATGCACTGTTTTCATAATATAAATCGGGTTCAAAGGAACATGATGAGTATATCAAGGTAATATGCAGTTTCCAGCGGATGGGTTGGCTGGGACGTTAGAAATGAGCACAGGGACTATAAACAGTAGCCACGGTAAATCTGGATCTCGTCCCCGGGACAAGGCCGCTTTAAGCTGATTGCAACCAGTAGAGGGGAGGACGGCTCCTCACCTAGTTTATGGTCTTTGAAGGAAAGGAAATAATGGGCCTGTTGTGTTTCCAGCTCTCTATTTAAACCAGCGCACAGCAGAGAGGTTGGGGGACCAGTGAGCACATCACAGTGTTTCTGCTTCTGCTTCAGGAAGACAAGGATTGAGGGCAAGGTTAAGTTGACATCCTGAGGTACCCCCAAACCTGATTGTTTGTCTAGCAATTCTGCTTTTAATTGTATTTTACAATTTAAAGGAAGGTTTACGGTGCACTAGAAATAAAAATTGGTGACAATGACTAGTTTTGGGCAGATAGTGGAGCAGCCCTGCTTTCCAGGGTGTTGATGTGTGAGGACATCTGTGCTGTGTGGCGCTGTGACCAGTAGCTCTGGACCTCAGAACAGAGGCTTCTCAGGAATTCAGGTTTGCAGCTCTCTGGTCTCCTGCTTAGATTTTTTCCTTGATTTAAACAGCAACTTATTCTTGGGTGCCTGTGGAATGTCATAGTTAGCTCCAACCCAGGTTATTCCCAAGAAAAAAAAAAAAACAAAACAAAAATATTTATTTCCAATAGTTAATATTGTGACTTCCTTTAGACTACAAGTATAAAAACTGCATGCAAGTTTGAAGGTGATCCTCCCCACCTGCCCTGTCAGAGACAACGCTGGAGGCTGGCTCTTCTGGTATATTTGGATTTGTGGGAAAGGGTGCCCTCAACTCTGCTATGCCAGTCCCGATGACTGTCCCTGCGTATGGGCACAGTGCAGAAGCTGAAGCCAGCTTTTCCGCTTCCCGCTTACTTCAAACAAACCATTGTATTGCATTTTAAATACATTGTGAGAAGAAAGCAGGCAGTGTATGGCATTTGCTGACTTTTCACTGGACTGGGAGTGGTAGAGAACTCTGAGGAGGGGACTGAAGAAAAGCCACAGACGAGAGGGCCCCTTGCCTCAGTGTAGAGCTGGGCTGAGGGCAACGAGTTGTTGTAAGGGCTGTGAAGTTGGTTCTGACCCATAGCGACCCTGTATAGGGTTTCTGAGGAATGGCTATTGACTTCGATCCTCCGACCTTGCAGTTCAAACGGACCTTGCAGTCCAGTGCTTTATCCCACAGTGCCGCACCAGCACCCAGGGCAAATCTGTGAGGTCCTGAGATATCTCCACCACAGCAGCTAGAGCCCACCTGAAATATTCACTGCCATTGAGCCGATTCCCACTCAGTGACCCTGTGTACATTTTCCGAGGGTGTGAATCTTGAGGGGAGCAGACAGCCTCATTTGCCTTTCAAGGAGCTGTTGGTAGGTTTGAACTGCTGATATTGAGGTTAGCAGTCCACAACTTACTCAAAAGCACCAGCAGCAGCTACAACATGGATGTAGTTGTGGGAATTCTAAGCTAGAAGATTTTTGAAATCCCGGTTAGGGAATACTCTCAGCAAACACTCATAGAGCTTTTCATTCTGAGCACTTGAAATCCTTATTCACCTTCTGAGATAGGTCCTCGGGTAGCTAAGGGACTCTATGGGGTGGACTTACTGTGCAGGAGAAGTGGATGAACTGAATGGTCTCACACTTTTGATGATAGGTTAACGGCACAAGTATGGCTAATTAGCGTATAGAAACAGAGCGGAGCAGGCGGCTGGGATACCAAGACTGCAGGCTCTCAGTCCGGTTTTGTGACCTCGAATCCTCTTCCTGCCTGTGACCCCTGGTTTCTTAAGAATGGGCACAGTTTTCTAGCATGAGGAGAGTTAACACTTAATTGTAGACACAGGAGAAGCTTGTAATAGATGGCACAATACGTATGATTTTAATAATCTTTATAAAATATACTTTAAAAATTAAAAATATATACATATTCAAATATAGAAAAACACTCAATGGCACAAATGTGCATATTGAAGCATTTTTATCGCTTGGAAAGGATAAACGTTAAGATACTATTAATGTTCTGTACTCTGAGTTGGATTAAAAACAGTACTTTATTTCCATAGCAGGATTGAAAGTGTGGTATCACAATGTTAAAGTTTATTAAATTGTTGTATTAAAATACCATCATGAACTTTTGATTATTAACATAAAGAAAAATTTTACTTCTAATATAAGTATTTTTGTCGTTGCGAAGTGCCGTCGAGTTGGTTCCGACCCATAGTGACCCTGTATAGGGTTTCTGAGGAGCAGCTCATGAGTTCAAACCGCCAACTTTGCAGTTCAAACGGGCCTTGTAATCCAGCACATTAATGCACAGCTCCACACCAGGACTCCAGTGTAAGTACTAGAAGGAACATTACTAGCAGCCAACAAATGTGGTCCTGTGGGATAAAGCACTGGACCACAAGGTCAGTGGTTCAAACTCACCAGCTGCTCCTTGGAAATCTTATACAGGGTCACTATGAGTTGGAACCGACTCTCTGGCTCTTAACAACAACGCATATTAGATAGAGTCTTGGTGTGGCACGTTAGGGTAAACACTGGACTGTTAACCACCAGCCACTCCTTGGGTCACTATGAGTGAGAACCAATTTAACAACACATCCTGGGTGCTGTTATGTATGAGGTCCTGTGTGTGTGTAGTTCTCACAAGAGTGCCATCACTCTGGGCGCTGTTTGTAAAGTTATAAACTTCTTTTGATGTTGACTCTTTAAAATAGGCATGCGGGGGAACTTTCTCCTGCCTCACTGTAATAAAAGGCTTAGTACACAAAAGTTAAGGAAATGATATATATCTTCTTTAAAATTAAACAATAAATCTCAAGTATAAAGCTTCACCTAATATGTACAAGGGAGTGCTGGTGTGGCGCTGTGGCTTAATGCGCTCGACTAAAGGGTCGGTTTGAACCGCAAGGTCAGTGGTTCAGGCTCACCAGCTGCTCCTTGGAAACCCTGTATGGGTCACTATGAGTCAGAACCGACTCGACAGCAATTAACAACAACAATTTATGCAAGGAGTCCTGGTGTGGCACTGTAGGATCAGCACTGGACTATTAGCCATAAAGTCGGTAGTTCAAACCCACCAGCTGTTCCTTGGAAACCCTATACAGGGTTGCTACATATCAGAACCATCGTGACGACACTTAACAACATCAGTGTATACAGAGGTGTGCTGTAGGATCAGTACTGGACTACTAACCACAAGTTCGGCAGTTGAAACCCACCAGCTGCTGCTCCTTGCTACAGGATCGCTGTGAGTCGGAACTGACTCGACGGCACTTAGCAGCAACAAGAACAGAGAGACGCTTAGAAGGCTTTAAGCAGATTATTAGTGGAGAGAGTCCACACTTGTCACATCTGTGGCTTCAAGAAAACTGGCCTTCAGTTCTCATTGCTGTCTCTATTGCCCAGCTGCTTTCACATGTGGGCCGGTCCTCCTGTGGGAAACAGGCACTTTTGTGGATGCATGTGCCTTGGAGTCAGTTCCGACTCATAGCGACCCTGTACAGGGTTTCTGAGGCTGTAAGTCTTTACGGGAGCAGAAAGCCTCATCTTTCTCCCGCAGAACAGCTGGTAGTTTCGAACGGCTGACCTTGCAGTTCACAGCCCTATTCGTAACCACTACGCTACCAGAGCTCCTTGTCGTTCATACTGAGGGTGGGGTAAATCCTTTGCCCAGATCATGGACTGCACATGTGTGCCCACACATGCCTACATACTCACAGACGAACGCTTGTCTTCCTTTGCCTTTTAAAGTGGATGAGTTTTCTGGAGCCCACCGTTCCTCTGGTTAGGATAGAATCTGTTTCATACTACCTTGAGCCAACAAGGATTATGTTTTTCTTAAAATAATAAAATTAATTTATAGTAAATCTAGGAATTAAGAAATGAGACAGGCTGTGATTATCTCTATAAAATTTTACAGCATTTTCCACATAGTTCTTAATGTTAACTATTTTATAAATTAAAATGATCTCATGCTGTGAATCTCTAAGCAGTATCTATTACCTCATTAAAAGAGCTTTCAAGAATCACAAGTCTCTTACTTTTTATTTATCTTCTGTTTTATCCCAAAACTGATTCATGGCAGCATTATTTCTTTCTAACTGTTTATTAGGAAAAACTAAAAATTGATCCTGAGGAAGACATGATAGTAAATGAGGCCCCACCTATACCTATCAGTTAGACTTTGTAATGATTAGTTTGGAGCCAAATTAATTTCATATATAATGCTGTATACTTACTTGAAAGGAGCTCTGGTAGCGTAGTGGGTACGAGTCGGGCTGCTAATCTCAAGGTCAGCAGTTCGAAATGACCAGCTGTTCCGTGGGAGAAAGATGAGGATTTCTGCTCCCGTAAAGATTTCCAGCCTCGGAAACGTTGTGCAGGGTCACTATGAGTCGGAACCAGCTCCACAGCATACCACCATACTTACTTGAATCCTTCTCCTAATCTAATTTTTTTTTTTTTTACTGCAGATTCTAGTACCATATTATTTCAGCTGTATTATTGTTTCTAGGTGCTGTGGCGTTGGTTCCTATTCATAGTGATCCCATATAAATCAGAACAGTCTCGTGCCATCCTCACAATTGTTACTGTACTCAAGTTTGTCACTGCAGCCACTGGGTCAATCTACCTCATTGACGGTCTTCTTCTTTTTCACTGGACCCTCTGCTTTTTTAAGCATGACATCCTTCTCTAGGAACTGGTCCCTCCTGATAATATGTCAAAGTAAGCAAGATGAAGTCTAGCCATCCTGGCTTGTAAGGAACATTCTGGCTGTACTTCTTCCAACACAGATGTGTTTGTTCTTCTGGCAGTCCATGGTATATTTCATATTTCAACCAGCACCATAATTAAAGCCATTAGATTTCTGTTTTCCTTGTGCAGATTCCAGCTTTCATATATGCCCGAAGGGAATGAAAGTACCGGGGCTTGCATCAGGTGCACCATAATACCTCAGAATGGCATCTTTGCTTTTTAATACTTTAAAGAGGTCTTTTGCATCAGATTTGCCCAGTGTGATTTGTAGTTTCAGTTCTTGAGTGCTGCTTCCATGGGCATTGACTGTGGATCCCGGGGTGGGGGGCAGGGAATCCTTGACATTTGCAGTGTTTTCTCCATTTATCATGTTACTTATTGGTCCACTTGTGAGGATTCTGAGGAGTTTGGTTTTCTGTGTGTTGAGATGTACTCCATACAGAAGGCTGTACACCTTGAGCCTCGTCAGTAAATACTTCAAGTTTTCTTCACTTTCAGCAAGCAAGATTGTGTCGTCTGTGCCATAGGTTGTTAATAAGACTTCCTCCAATCCTGATGTCTTCTTCTTTATTTAATTCAGCTTTTGTGATTTTTAAGGCACTCAGTATCCCCTTGCTGCTCTGTTGGCATATCTACCTTTTGGTCTATGTGCACGTTCCTTACGAGCATAGTTTAGTGTTGTGGGATTTCCATTCTTTTTAATGCAATTCAGAATTGATTTTGATCCACACAGTTGTGTGCCTCTGCATAGTCAATAAAATGCATGTAAACATCCTTGTGGTATTCTCTGCTTTTAGCTAAAATGCATCTGGTATTAGCAGTGTTGTCCCCATTCCATGTCCTCTTCTATTTCGAGCTTGAATTCCTGGCAGCTCCCTGGCAGTGGACTGCTGCAACCATTTTTGAATGATGTTAATGATGTTGGCGAAATGTTTCCACATTTCGTTGAGTCACCTTTCTTCGGAATGGGCACAAACAAGGATCTCTTCCAATCAGTTGGCCAGATATCTGTCTTCCAAATTACTTGTGTTTCATCGGTTTATTCAAGAGTCTTAATTGGTGTTGCCACACATGTTGTTGTTGTTGTGATGTTCTGTGGAGTCGGTTCAGACTCATAGTGGCCCTGTACAGGGTTTCCGAGGCTGTAAATCTTTTCGGGAGCAGAAAGCCTCCTCTTTCTCCCATGGAACAGCTGGTAGTTTTGAACTGCTGACCGTGAGGTTTGCAGCCTGATTCATAACCACTATGCTACCCGAGCTCCTTCTTGCCACACGTACTGGAGCCTTTTTTTGACCAATGCCTTCAGTGTAGTTTTGACCTCTTTCTTCAGACTGCTGGTTCTTGATCATATGCTACCTCTTGGAATGGTTGAATGTCAGCCATTTCTTTTCAGTTCAGTGACCCTATTAGTTCCATCTCTTTCTTCCTTTCTTTTTGATGTTTTCAGCATTGTTTACTATTTTGCCTATAGAATTTTTTAATATTGCAAGTCAAGGCTTAAGTTTTTCCTTCCGTTCTTTCAGCTTGGGAAATGCTGAGTGTATTCTTCCCTTTGGTTTTTAAACTCCAGGTCTTTGTACAGTTCATTGTAATATTTTGTCTTCTCTCTGAAATCTTCTCTTGAGCTCATTTCTTCTGTTGTTGACTTTCACAACTCTACATTTACCTATTTAAATACTCATAGGTCACGTTGTTTGCGTGTATGCGTGTCTTAACCTGTCATTTCACTAAGAGGTGACCTTGGGATAGTTTTGGTTCAGGTCCATGAGAGTCCTCTATTCTCAGCTGGTCCCGTAAGCCTGGACTCTTTAAGCATTTGATTTTTGCCCTGTGCTTTTCTTCTATTCTCTCGGAGTCCCCTATCTTGGTTCTGATCCACAGTGGTAATGAGGCACTATCTTGATCTGCTGGCTATCTCTGTTGCATGGCTTATAACTAGCTTCTTTGAGATTTTGGTTTTCTTCTTTCTCTTTTGTCCCTGCATGCAGAGGCCAATAGTTGTATTTTAGACGGCTCTTCCCAAAGTTGTTAAGAGCCCGGGCACTGCTCACTTCAGTAGTACGCTGAACATGAATCTTGTGAAATGCAATATGCCGAAAGAGTGAGTTTTCCCTTGAGATTAAAGACCTCAGTTTAAAACCCACAACACCAATCCTGGAGGGCATTTGCTTATGTCTGAGAAATAGCTATTCTGGTGTCCTTTAAACATAGCTATACGAACACACACATATCTGTATGTATGTGTGCACATTCCTACCTCCATCTCTGCATACACAGGATAAGTCACAAAGTATTGCTACAAAGTCATAAAAACCTTTATCAAACAAAAATACCAGTATGTGAAACTGTTGTTTCTCGACATTTCCTCCATCTAGGTTTATACACGTTTGAAGGCGGTGTTTTTCTATCTGTGTTTGGATCCACAACCACAATCATTGAAGCAACAGTCAAGAAATCAATGTTCGCATTAGGCGTGTTTGCTGCAAAAGATCTCGTTAAAGTGTTAAAGAGCAAAGCTGTCACTTTGAGGGCTAAGGTGTGCATCACCCAAACCATGGTAGTTTCAATGGTCTCATCTGCATGTTACAGCAGGACGTTGAATAAGGGAGACCAGAAAAGAATCAGTGCGTTTTAATTATGGTGGTGGCGAAGAATATGCACAGTACCACAGACTGCCAGAGGACAAACACATCTGTTTTGGAAACGATGTTGGAGAGGCTTCTTTCTTCTCTCCTACACTGGACATTTTGTCAGGAAGCACCAGTCCGTGCAGAATGACATTGTACCTAGTAAGCGGAACATCAGCTAAAAAGAGGAAGGTCCTCGAGATGGACTGACACAGTGGCAGCAAAAATGGGCTCAAACATAGCAATACTTGTGAGGACGGCGCAGGAATGGGGGCAGTGTTTTGTTCTGTGGGCCGTAAGGTCCTGATGAGTTGGAACCAATTAAACTGCACCTAACAACAGCGGAGGTAAACATAGCTATATGAACACACACATATCTGTATGTATGTGTGCACATTCCTACCTCCATCTCTGCATACACAGGATAAGTCACAAAGTATTGCTACAAAGTCATAAAAACCTTTATCAAACAAAAATACCAGTATGTGAAAATGTTGTTTCCGACAGCGGAGTCCTGTTGCTGCAGGCTAATGTGCCAGACTACAAAGCCGTTTGAACTGCAAGGTTGGCGGTTCAAGCTCACCAGCTGCTCTTTGGAAACCCTATACAGGAGCGCTATGGCACCAACTCGACGGCACTTAACAACAACAATAACAATAACAGCCCGTCTCCGAAGAATCCTGCACGCTTTGATTCATACCACATGCAAGCGGCAACTTCAAAGGACTCAAATTGTGTTCCTTTAACATTTTCTTTGAATTTTGGGAACACGAAGATGTCTGAAGGGACCAGGTCTGGGCTGTAGAGCAGGGACCAGGTCTGGGCTGTACAGCCCTTGCTGCCTTCGAAGAATGAGTAGGTGATTTGTCATGATGGAAACAGATTCCTTGGTGCAACTTTCCTGGTCTTTTTCTCACCAATGTAGTTTTCAAGTTTCTGAAAACTTCTTCCTAAACTTATCAAGATTATCTGTTTGTAATACTGAGAAGAAGTCACCCTGGCCTTCTGAGAGTCCTGTGTGCTTTGACTTTCGCCCTGCAGATCCCATTGGACGCTACAGTTTTGATGCGACCTTTTCTTTTGAAGACACTCGAGTGTGACTAACACAAATGTAAAGTTGTCTGCATCCATTCACTGATGGCAGAGGCATTTTCAAACCCATTTTGTTTGGAATAAACTCATGCATGTGTGAACTGGAACTGTAGTTTCAGTACTGTCTGACTTACTCATATACGTACACACCTGTAGCTACCTGTACACATATATACTTATATACATGCATATGTGACCATACAGTCATTTTCATGCTTATTAATGGTATTGTTGCCAAGTTATATATATATGTCATATTCTTTAGCAAAAACGTCTTTTTCCCTTAATGAGTTTGCAGTGGCACCACTGACTTTGGTCAAGCTGGTCTCATTACACATTCATTCCATGCTATTCTTCTCATCACCAAAAAGAATCAGGCTCTACGGTCTGGAAAGGGATTCCTCCTGCTCCCAATTCCTGGTAGTCACCAGTGAACATTGGTCTCTAGATATGAGGGGATTTTAAAAAAGTTTATAGAAAATGGGGGGAAAAAAGAGGAATTTTTATATGATTTGATTAAAGCAGAGTCCTGGTGTATGGCCCTGCAAGTTAACGTGCTGAACTGCAAAGTCGGTTTGAACCACAGGATGGCGGTTCAAGCTCATCAGCTGCTCCTTGGAAGTCCTATACAGGGTCGCAATGGGTTGGAACCGACTTGACGACACTCAACAACAACATGGGATTTTCTAGTTCTTTCCTACCTCTGACCAGTAGTGCCCTGATGAACTGCTTCCCAAGCTAAGTGTGTAGGTGACTTTGCTTCTCTTTCCTGCATCCACGCTTGAGTCTGTTCTAGGCCTTCTGTGTTTTTCTCTTTTAAACTACATGTGTTCCATTTAATGTCCACCATTCCCTGCTCTGTAGTCCTGGTGTGGAGCTGTAGAGTAAGCACTGGACCATAAAGTTGGCCGTTCAAACTCACCATATACAGGATTTTGGAGCCTACTCAACAGCACTTAACAATGACAGCAACCGCAGCTCCCTGCCCCATGGCATATACTTTTTCTTCCACCTTTATGATAAAATTAATATGTATGTTCCTTACTCTTCTTTTTCAGAGTAACTTCGCATCATATATACCATTTAATTTTTACATTGCTTTGTCAAAACCATCGGGCCTGCATTGTTGTTTTCCTCAGTACAAAGAAGAACACTGAAGCCCAAAGTGTTTAATTAAGCCCCATGATTAATTAATGAGGATTTAATATTAGAATTTAGAGCTGCAGAACTTCTCCCCAGTACTCACTGACTGTTGGAAATCAAGGGGCCCTTCTTGGAAGCAGTATTTTAAAGCACTCCTGGGTCAAGTCTGTCTACAGGTTTTCCCGAATGATCCATACCCCTTATACTGAGCTTTTGCATTTGATTGCTGCTTTATGATATATCATACTGTGATCAGAGATGAACAAGCTGAGCCCTGCTCCTGTTAGTGAGTTCCACCTTGTTGGACAGAAAGACTGTGCAGGGAGGGTAGGGTGCGGTCATTTTAATTTCCCTGCCACAGAGTTTCTTAGGTCACCTGAGAGGGAAGAAAAGTAACTTTAGGAAAGAAAAGTTAAAAATGACATGAACATACAGAAGAGCTGATTTATTTAAAAAGCTATGTTTTTCTTTAAAAAAAAATTTAGCAGTGACTTTCATAGAACTTAGAGATATCAGAATCGAGCTGGGAACTGCAAGGTCAGCAGTTCGAAACTACCAGCTGTTCCATGGGAGAAAGATGAGGCTATCTGCTCCCGTAAAGATTTACAGCCTCAGAAACCCTGTACAGGGTCGCTATGAGTCAGAACCGACTCGACGGCACATATCAACAATAACAACCCAAGTCATGGTATTTTCATACTTCTCATGTGCCTGTGAAAGTTGGACAGTGACTAAGGAAGACCGTCGAAGAATTGATGCATTTGAGTTACAGTGTTAGAGAAGAATGTTAAAAGTACCAGGGACTGCTAGAAGAACCAACCATTCTGTGTTGGAAGAAGTACAGCCAGAATGCTCCTTAGAAGCCAGAATGACCAGACTTTGTCTCTCATATTTTGGACATCTTACCAGGAGGGACCATCCCTGGAGAAGGACATCATGCTTGAAAAAGTAAAGGGTCAGAGAAAAAGAGGAAGACCCTCAACGAGAGGGACTGACACAGCAACATTGGGGTCCAATGTAACTATAGTAAGGAAGGGTGGTGCCGAACCAGGCAGTGCTTTGTTCTGTTGTACATAGGGTCTTATGAGCTGGAATGACTCGTTGGCACCTTACAACAACTTTTCAGAAAAATACCTGTCATTTTAATTTCTTTAAGAAAATGACATGTTCTATGACCTTGTAGTCAAAATCTATATTGAACCGCAAGAATATAGGATGCCCTTAAGATTAGTCTCAAGCAGGAAACTCAGTGTTTTAATTTAGTTCAGAAAGGTAACAAAACTTTGATCATCGTTGAAACAGATTATGAATGAGCTTTATTCACATTAAGGGGAGTGCTGTGGCTCAATAGGATAAGCACTGGATTGTGAACCATAAAGTCTGCGGTTCAAACCCACCAGCCGTTATGTGGGGCGGGGGGAGATGAGACTTTCTGTGCCTGCAAAGTATAACCTCAGAAACCCTCTACAGGGTTCTTATGAATCGGAACAGACGCTATGATACTGAACAATAACAAATTCACATTAAGACTAAGGATAGTTTTATTCCAGCAATTATATTCTTTATGCTGTTAAGTGCCATTGAATGGGTTCCGACTCACAGAAACTCTATAGGGTTTCTGAGGAGCAACTGGTGGGTTTGAACTGCCAACCTTGTAGTTAGCAGTCCAGTGCTTATCTTATGATCTAGTGCCACACTAGGACCCAGTTAAGTTTTTATTCCCTTGCCAAATGTGAGTTTAGGTTATTCAATCTTTGAAGAATATAAGCAGTTTTCAGTATATAAGGAGTGTTCTGTAACTTGCATTGTTATCTAAAAATTGTTACAACTTTCAATGTTATCTACAAATTGAAATTCTGTCCCTTGGATTTTCATTTTTTTCCTGCCAGTCAAAATCCTTTGAAATGATAATCCTATGGATGTATATGCTGAAACTAAAACTCTGAGAATTCTAAATTATCAACATGTTCATATACTTGCTGCCTTGGTGTGGCGCTGCGGGTTAATGCTCTGGACTGCAAGGCCAGCTTGAATCGAAAAGTCGGTGGTTAAAGCTCACCTGCTGCTCAATGGAAACCCTATACAGGGTTGCTATGGGTCAGAGCCGACTTGACAAGACTTAACACCAACTTAAGTCATTTAGAAAGACCTTCTGGAATCAAACTTTCCCAAATAGAAAATAACATAGCCATTTAAGGGTTAGTTGAGGTCTTGTTATTTGGTAATTGAACCAAATGTTAAAAAATATATTTATGTCTGTGGTAGTATAATTTTGCTACCACAAAATATCACATCTAGTGTACTTTGTGATCAATTGGATTACACAGAAATGTAATGCAGGTTCTAAATTAAAAATCAGTACATATTAAACAGTACAGTGCTACTATATTTAATTAATTGAATTAAGTGTAATTCAAAAGGAATGAGTTAAATTATTCAGCCAATTGTTGAAATTTCTACTTAAATTTTCGGTAATTAAATTGGGAAAAGTGATAGTAAGGTTGCATTTTAGGAATGATTCTATCTCTGACAAGGGCACTACGTTTAGCCCCTGCTTTGGCTTACCTACAAAGATTAAAAGTTGAAAACTTGGTGGTCTTATTTCAAATGGAATACATGTTTTATGGGAATTTGGAATTCTGTAGTAGTTTCCTGGACTCATTTTCTCGAATGCCCCTTTCTGACCCTGCAGCAGAGGTGACATTAGGGATTGATATGGGACCTGCTGCTGAGCTCATTGTGACTCATGGCAACCCCGCGTGTGTAGAGTAGAACCTACTCATTTGTTTTCAAGACCTTGTCCTTTTACAAGCAGATCACCAGACCTGACTTCCTAGATGCCTCTACATGGGTTCAAACAATCAGCTTTCCCTCTAGTGGTCATTTTCTTAACTGCTTCGGCCACCAGCGACTTTGTCGTTAGGGATTAAAAGCAAATAAACCAAACACACTGTGATCTGGTCACTATGACTCAGAGTGACCCTATAGTAGAAATTGTATTTTTTGCACTGTTTTTAAAAAGTTGCCACTGATATTTTTTACAAGTGAGGTCTCACTAAAAAAAGATATTGTCATTTATGTGGCCTGAATAGACCCATAGCAAAAGAAGAAATTGATCAGGTCATCAATAAACTCCCAACCAAAAAAAGTCCAGGCCAAGAAGTCTTCACTGGTGAGTTCTACCAAACATTCAGGGAAGAGCTGTCACCAATTCTACTCAAATTATT
>NW_006408662.1:4074776-4100210 GCF_000296735.1 Chrysochloris asiatica
AGAAAAATGTTCAACGTTATCCACCATATAAATAAGAAAACAGAAAAGAACCACATGATCATATTGATTGATGCAGAAAAGGCATTTGACAAAATCCAACATCCATTCCTGATAAAAATACTCAACAAAATAGGAATTGAAGGGAAATTCCTCAACATAATTAAGAGCATATATACAAAACCAACAGCCAACATTACTCTCACATTGTTGTTGTTAAAGTCTGTCTTGATTCATTGTGACCCTGTATAGAGTTTCCCAGACTGTAAAACTTTGCGGGAGCAGAAAGTCTTTTCATTCTCTCATGGAGCAGCTGATGAGCGTAAACTAATGACCTGGTGGTTAGTAGTCCAGTGCTTATCCTACAGAGCCACAGTACTCCACCCAAAACATATAAGACAAATATTGAATTGGTGTTGTCTAAAAGATTAAGATGCAAATTAGAGATTTATAAGGGACAGGATCATTGAAAATGATATCAGAACACATTGAAAACACTCCTTTGTTATTTGAAAAATTGATATTTTGTCAAATGTTCTTCCTATGCAATGAAATTATTGTAATTACTTCTCATCAATTATTTACTGAGAACCATTATCTTCATAGCCTGTGCTGAGGACTATGTATTCCTGAAAGGGCTTTTATCTATGCATGCCAAAGAGAACCTTTCTTTGCACTCTCCAGTATGAAGGGGGAGGGAAGACATCTATGTGACCCCATTGGGTTTCTGAGGTTATAAATCTGTATGGAATCAGAGGGCTCATCTTTCTTCTTTGGAGTGGCTGGTGAGTTTGAACCATAGACCTTGCAGTTAGCAGTTCAATACTTAGCACCAGGGGTGCTTATAACAACAAAGAAAACAAATACAGGAGTGTTTTAGGTAGTCCTAGCGTAGTGGTTATGAATCAGGCTGCTAACCTCAGGGTCAGCAGTTCGAAATTACCAGCTGTTCTGCAGGAAAAAGATGGGGCTTTCTGCTCCTGTAAAGATTTACAGCCTCGGAAACCCTGTACATGGAGTCAGTCGGAACTGACTCCATGGGCATATAACAACAACAACAAGTGCTAGTCAAATGCTGGAGGTTCAAGTCCATCCAGAGGTGCTTCTGAAGAAAAGCCAAGCAAAAACTCCGCCATTGGAACCCTCCTGAGCTCATTTCATGGGGTTGCTGTGAGCTGGAGTCGATCTACCCATTGACAATGACGGTTTTTGTTTTTTGTTCTTTTTTAATTCTTTGTTGTGAATTAAGTGAAGGTTTACAGACAAAATCATAAGTTTTACATTCAACAGATCACAAACTTGGTTTCATCTCAGTGATTTCAGTCCCTTCCATGCAACAACAGTTATCCCCGCTTCTTCCCTGGGACTTCCATCTCCACTCCACCTACCTTCCCAGCCCTGCTCCACTTTGTCCTTAGGTACATGTTGCCCTTTGGATTTTGAATGATTGACCGTTCCTTAATAGTCATTGTTGATACCCGCTTGTAGCAATCCGTTTGGCTGAAAATAGGGCCACAAATAGGAATACAAAGGTGAATTGTATTCTACACCTGAAGGTTGCTAGATGGCCTCCAGTCTCTTTCTGAATAGGAAGCTGGGTCATTTTTGCTGTTTTTCTTTTTTTAATAATTTTGAGTTTTGTTCAACAATTTCTGTCTCTCTATCTGAGACCTTCTAACATAATCCCTGTCAGAGCAGTTGGTCGCGGTAGCCAGGTACCATCTAGTTCTGCTGATCTCAGAGTCGTGGAGACTGCTGTTCACATGGTCCCTTAGTCCATTGTACTAATTGGTTCTGAGCATCTTCAATTCTCATGATTCTTCTTCTGTACATGTTGTTGTTAGGTGTCATCAAGTCGGTACCAACTCATAGCGACTCTATGCACAACAGAATGTAACACTGCCTGGTCCTCACAATTGTTGCCACGCTTGAACCCATTGATGCTGCCACTTTGCCAATGCATCCCGCTGGGGGTCTTCCTCTTTTTCTCTGACCCTCCATCTTACCAAACATGATGTCCTTCTCCAGCGATGGTCCCTCCTGACAATATGTTCAAAGAATGAGAGACAAAGTCTGGCCATCCTGGCCTCCAAGGAGCATTCTGGCTGCACTTCTTCCAACACAGGTCTGTTGGTTCTTTTTGCAGCCCATGGCACTTTCAATATTCTCCTCCAACATCATAACTCAAAGGCATCAATTCTTCTACGGTCTTCCTTTACTCACTGTCCAGTTTTTGCATGAATATGAGGTTATTGAAAATACCATGGTTTGGGTCAGGCGCACCTTATGCCTCAAACTGACATCTTTGCTCTTCAACACTTTAAAAAGGTCTTGTGCAGCAGATTTGCCTAATGCACTATGTTGTTTGATTTCTTGACTGCTGCTTCCTTGAGTGTTGGTAGTTGATCCAAGAAAAATGAAGTCCTTAACATCTTCAATCTGTTCTCCGTTGATAAGAATGTTGTTTATCGGTCCATTGGTGAGGATTTTTGCTTTCTTTACATTGAGATGCAATCCATACTGAAGGCTGTGCTCTTTGATCTTCATCAGTAAATGTTTTAAGTTCTCTTCACTTTCAGCAAGCGAGGTTGTATCATCTGCATATCACAGGTTGTTAATGAGTCTTCCTCCAATCCTGATGCCACCTTTTTCTTCATAGAACCCAGCTTCTCAGATTATTTGCTCAGCATACAGGTTGAATAAGTATGGTGAAAGAATACAGCCTTGTTGCACACCTTTCTTAATTTTAAACCATTCAGTGTTCCCATGTTCTGCTCAAACAACTGCCTCTTGTTCCAGGTACAGATTTCTCATGAGCACAATTAAGTATTCCGGAATACTCATACTTTGCAATGTTGTCCATAGCTTGTCGTGATCCACACAATCGAAAGCCTTTGCACAGTCAATAAAGCACAGGCAAACAACTTTCTGATATTCTCTGCTTTCAGCCAAGATCCACCGGACATCAGCAATGATATCCCTCTTTCACTGCCTCTTCTGAATCTGGCTTGAACCTCTGGAAGTTCTCTGCCAATGTATGCTTGCAACCATTTCTGTATTACCTTTAGTAAAACTACTTGCATGAGATATCAAAGAGATTATACGATGATTTCGGTATTCCGTTGGGTCACCCCTCTTTGGAATGGGCACAAATACGGATCTCTTCCAATCAGTCATCCAGATAGTTGTCTTCCAAATTTCTTGGCAAAGATGAGTGAGTGCCTCCTGTGCACCACTCATCTGTCAGCTTGTCTTACTGTGGTGGCTTGTGAGTTGCTGTGATTCTGAAAACTATGCCATGGTATTTTGAATACCAGCAGGGTCACCCATGGTGGACAAGTTTTAGATGAGCTTCCAGACAAAGACAGACTAGGAAGAAAGAGTGACAAACTACTTTAGAATATTTATTTAGTCACTGAAAACCTTATGACTAGCATAGAAACACTGTCAGATATAGTGCCGGAAAATGAGCCCTTCAGGTTGAAAGACACTCAAAATGTGAATGGGGATTAGCTGCTTCCTCAAAGTAGAGTTGACCGTGATGACGCAAATGGAGTAAAACCTGTGGGAGAAAAGCCCACGGGACCTTCATTTGGGGATGGGGCACAACTCAAAATGAAGAGAAACAACTGTAAACATCCACTGAAAATCGGAGCATGGAACGTATGAAGTATGAATCTGGGAAAACTGGAAGCTGTCAAAAATGAAATGGAATGCATAAACATTGATATCTTAGGCATTAGTAAGCTGAAATGGACTGGTCTTGGCCATTTTGAATCTGAAAACCACATGGCTTACTATACCGGGAATGACAAATTGAAGAGGAATGGTGGTGCATTCATTGTCAAAAAGAATATATCCAGATCAGTCATGAGGTACAACACTGTCTGTGGTAGGACAGTACCCATGCACCTACAGCGAAGCCCAATTAATACCACTATTATTCAAATTTATGCACCAGCCACTAAAGCCAAGCCAGTGAGGACAAAACAGAAGAATTCTATCAACTTCTGAAATTGATCCAACATGCAATCAAGATATATTGACCATTACTCGTGATTGGAATGCAGAGGTTGGGAACAAAGAGGAAGGATCAGTTGCAAAATATGGCCTTGGTGATAGAAATGATGCTGGAGATCACATGATAGCCTTCTTCAAAATCAATGATTTGTTCATTTTAAATACCTTCTTTAGACAGCATAAGAGACGTACATACACATGGACCTCACCAGATGGAATATATAGAAATCAAATTTACATCTGCAGAAAGAGACAATGGAAAAGCTCCTTATCATCAGTGAAAACAAGGCCAGGGGCAGACTGTGGAACAGACCATCGATTACTCATATGCAAATTCAAACTGAAGCTGATGAAAATGCAAACAAGTCCATGAGAGCCACAATACATCCACTAACAGGGGAACCTTAATGGACTCAAGATTCAAGACCAAAACTAGCAACCTTCAGTAGCTACAAAACTCATTTATATGAATTATTCTATTTCTTTTAGAGTTTCTGGGTAGCACACACAAGTACTTGACTTCTAACTGAAAGATTTTAGGGTTTGAAACCCACCCAGAGGTGTCTTTGAATAAAGACCTGCGTCTGAAGAGTCACATGAGAACCCAGTGCCCACAGGATTGCCATTAGGTGGAATTGACTTGATGACACCTGGTTTGTTTTCTTTCTTTCTTTCTTTTTTAGTAGTGTGGACAGCAAGGATTGTCTTTCTCATGAATTATATTTAGAATAGATTATTCACCTCCATGTATGTTAAGGCTTTCTAGTCTAGGACTCCTTTCACATGCTCAGCTAGCTTTTTGGGTTCAGATGTTTAGGGGGTGTACATGTCTTGTTATAGGGTCTTTGTGCTAACTGAAAGGCAGAATTGGTCTTACGTGGCCTATTAAACATTGTAATAAATCATATGGTACAATTCTTATGATCGATTCCCTCCAGATTTCAAATTCTTTTTTCTTATTGTGACCTTTTTTAGGACCACTTAGCCATTTTCTAGAGGTTTTAATAAATGTATGTATTTGATAATGTTGTATATAGGTAGTAGATATTTTTCTCACATTTGATCTTATATGTGTGTTAAAGATACATTATACTGTAGGATTTTAACCTGAATCCTGGTTATTATATTTTCAAATCCTGGTTATTATATTTTCAAATCCTGGTTATTATATTTTCAAATGGTGCTCATAAAATTGCAGATTGCACCTTCCTGTCTTTAGCTGAAGAGCTCTTGGCTGTGTGGAGTGTGTATGTGTAGGAGACTGCTCCCCCTGGAGGGAAAGGGCCATCTAATCAACCTGTCTTATCATTAGTCTGAGATACTACAGCCACAGAATTTAGGTAACAGAAAATGCTACATTTGGAAGGGAGCATTTTGTTTTGTGGCCAGGAAACTTCCACATTTTTTTTGCACATAAGTTCCTCTTCCCTTCTGCCCCGCATATATTAGTCCATTAATTAATTGGGTTCAGTGTAGTTCTTCTTACTTGGCACCTAGTGGCATTTAAAACCCAAACAAACCAAACAACAAAAAGAAACCCCTGCCATATCTTACTGCCACCATTTAAAACAGGTTAC
The DNA here is from genome assembly GCF_000296735.1 of Chrysochloris asiatica. Lineage (NCBI taxonomy): Eukaryota > Metazoa > Chordata > Mammalia > Afrosoricida > Chrysochloridae > Chrysochloris > Chrysochloris asiatica. Next base: position 4,080,371 of record NW_006408662.1, read on the forward strand.
TGTAATGCCATTGTTGTTGTTAGGTGATGTGGAGTCGGTTCCAACTCATAGTGACTCTGTATAGGGTTTCCTAGGAGTAGCTGGTGTATTTGAACTGTTATGAAGTAATGTGAAGTGTGGATTGTGTTAGAAGTCTGGGTGTTGGCGAGTCCAAGAAGTTATGAGTACCATCTTTATTTCTTGTTATTTTACAATGGGCTGGTGAATAATCATCATGGGCCTGCCTGCCTTTGGTCCACCCACTCAGCGCTTGGGTGATGGAGACCCAAAAGATGTTCTTGAAGTGATACAAAGATTTCCAAGTGAGCCTGAGATTTAGTTTGAGGAAGATAGTTGTTCTCATCCTTGGGACAGGATGGCACATCAGATTTGTATTTGGGCCAGCAGCTGCCTCATGTGGTTATTGCCCTGCCCTGAGACATCTGTATGGAGTCCTGATGTGGCACATGTTAATGCGCTGGACTGCAAGGTCAGTTTGAATCATCAGTGGTTCAAGCACACCATTTGCTTCTTGAAAATCCTGTACAGGGTCGCTATGAGTCAGTACCGACTGGACAGCATTTATACACAAGAACAACGAGACATCGTAGTCTCCTTATTTTGTTTTGTTACATTAGTTGCCTTCCTTTTCAGTGTAACAACGTCTTTGAATTTCTTACCGAGGTTCCCCGTTTCCATTCACCTACCTTCTCTGCCCTTTCTTGCCTTCTGAACTTTGGGGACACATGCTGCCCTTTGGGTCCTGTGTGTCTGATTATTGTAATGAGTGTGTATCTCCCTGGTGTTAGTGTTGTACCGTGAATATTCATGCAGTCCTGGCCTGAGACATGACTAAAGACCATTGTCTTTGGGGTTTCACCATGTGACCATTGCATTTGGTCTTTATGGTTTTGACCTTTGTTCCATATTTTTCTTCTCCTACTCTATCCAGGGCCTACTACTGTGATCCATAGAGGAGGACATGCTTTTTTTTTTTTAACCTCTGTCTGTCCGTTTGGGTATTTCAGTTCAGTTGTAGAAAGCTCTTCCATCGTTTGGGCTGCCATAAATACATGGGACGAGTTTTGAATAATCGTATAGCTAGTTCCTTATGGACATTTGAGCTATCTGGGCTGCAACTAGTACAGTATCTCTCTGTGGCCCTGTGAAGTTGTGGGGGAATTCTGTGTACATGCTGTGTGCATAGTTCTCATGGGACAGATCGACGTGTGGACTCAGAGTCAGCATGGTTCCGCTGTCAGCCTTGCTCTAAATTTAAAACTGATCCGTAGGTGATGAGTTCTCAGTCTTTATTGACACCATTTTGTTACCTAAAACTAGTGGCACTGAATGCGGCTAAACTGGCCCCGTGATTCAGCTAGAACAGAAGAGGCCATATTTTTCTGATGGAAGAATTCTTTCTAATCTGATAGGCAGAGTGCTTGTCTAACTTCAACTACCGCAAGCCAGCACCCTTACCCCCAAACCCTCGTTCCAGCAATGTAAGTCCTTTCACATGCCTGGAAAAAGCTACTGAGTTTGGTAAACATGTTTATGCTTAATTTCCTGGTTCCCCATATCCTATTTTAGAGAAATGTTCTCAATTTTTTCTTTTCCCATCCAGAGGAATTCACTTGTTTAACTCTCTTTCGTCTTTAAGAAAATTGATTCTGGCAGTGCTAATATTGTAGTCTTCCCAGGAGACCCTTAAAATGGCAAGACGATCCATCTTCATGTGGTATAGAGGGGCCTGCTATGAGAACCGTTTTTATTTTTATATAATGATTACAATACAAATGACACTTGCAGGTAGGTAGTCTTCATTCCTTCAACAAATATTGATTGAACATCTGTTAGATGCTAAGAATAGAACTTTGATGAACAATGCACTTAAATTAATGGACAGTTTAAATACGCTGTCATAAAAACATTTGTTAATTTGATTATAATTCTGAATTTATTGTTTAGTGTTTTGTTGCTATTTGTAAAGACACAGACAATTAATTGTTAACATTTTTCTCTTCCTTATAAACAGAATCCCTGTATATTTTGGGATTAGCAAGTCTGAGTTTAGTTAGAAGATAACATTTCCCAGCTTTCTTTACAGTTCCTTTTGAATATATGATTGAATTCTTGCTAATGAATGTGAGTGCAAGAGCTTCGTGGAACTTCTGAAAAAGCTACTTAAAGGGCTGTGTACCCTTTTGCCTTCACCTTCCTCTTTCTTGCTCCCTGGTGAGTGGATGGGATGATTGGAACCCCGACAATTTTGGATGCGGAGGTAAAGTTGATACAAGAAAGGTAGACATGGCCAGCTGCTTCAGTTAGGGTTTAGGTCTTGATAGCCTTATCTTTGTCTCGAGGCTTTTCTTCTCAGTATTACTATTCTTGTTGGACTAGAAAGGTCTTACCCACTTCCTTGATCCCTGTTCAGTAGGAGAAAACTCAGGGTACAGGGGTAAATATGAAGCCAGAATAAGAGAGGCCTAGGGCCCAAAGGGTCTAACGTGTTCCTGACAAGATGGGTTGGTTTTGGAAGCTAATATGGGTAAAATGTATCATTACCATGAGGGAGATGCAAAGGGCTTTTGCCTATGACCAGCCATTCAAGCTAATAGTAGATACAACTATGGCATCTCTTCCTGTTCTGTTATCCCGTGCTGATAAGAGGAGTCTCAGAGACATTTGTCCAGTATTGATACATATCTTTGCTACTTTAGAACAGTGAGAAACAAACATAAATACAGTACCTTGAGGGGTCCTTCTAATAAATGGAATGATGTTCGGTGGACCACCCAATATCGGCAATGGACTTTTAGCTCGTACGAGGGTCCCCCCCCCACTCCCCCCATTGCAAACCCTTACAATGCAATCAATCCATTATTCTTAATTATAGATAATCCCAAAACCATGACCAGAGAACCTTCAATAATGGGAAACTGTGGATTGGGAGCCAATGTTACAGGAAAGGATCCTATAGGAGTCTTCTCTCTAATTAGACAAAGCTCAAGCCCTACTTCTACCAAGGACAGAATTCAAACACAGAATCCTAAAAATGATTCAGATCTGGAACCCCCCTTAAGTTCAGGAAATGACCCTTCCAGAGTGACAATTATGTAAGTTAAAGACCTAAGACAAACTATAGCTATAGAGATGGGATATGGGGATGCAAATGCTTGGTTGGAATGGATTAAATATTATGTTTGCACTCTGAATAAGAGCAATTGTTACGCCTGTGCAACAGGAAGACTGGAAGCCCAAGTGGTCCCCTTTCCACTCGGATGGTCCTCAGACCCTCAGGGCATGCACTGTATGGTAGCTCTCTTCCAGGACCCTATGTCCTGGGGCAATGCATCCTGTAACTCGTCACAACTGTTCCCTAATGTCAGGGGTCTTATGGGTCAGCCCCCGAGGACCATTAGGCCTCCAGCCTCAAATGTCAATTTCACTTCGTGTCTCTCCAGACATGGAGGGAATTTGATGTTCATCAGAAACCTGACTGGATACAGCGAGTGCAAACTCTTTAAAGAGCACCAAAATCAGTCTGTCCTAGGTATTCCTTGAGCAGATGTCTGGTGGTATTACGGGAAACAATTATTTGGGACTTTACCGTCAAATTGGAGTGGCATCTGTGCTTTGGAGCAATTGGCCATCCCTTTCACCCTGGCATTCCATCAAACAACAACTGCAGGAAACAGGTATAAAGCTAAGAGAATGTAGCTACTCCCCATGGCTCTTTTGATTCCCATGTTTACATAGACAGTATAGGAGTCCTCCAAGGGATGCCAAACAAATTCAAAACAAGAAACCAAATAGCTGCATGGTTTGAATCTGTATTATTCTAATGGTCAACCATTAACAAAAATATGGACTAGATTAACTACATCTATTATAATCAACAAAGATTTGTAAATTATACCGGGGTGCTATAAAAGGAACAGCAGAACAATTAGGACCTACTAGCAAAATGGCCTGGGAAAACAGGTTAGCCCTAGATATGATATTAGCAAAAAAAGGAGAAGTATGTGTTATGATCGAAGTCCAATGTTATGCTTTCATTCCCAATGACGCAGCTCCTGATGGTACCATTACTGAAGCATTACAAGGGCTGACCACCTTAGCTAATAAACTTGCTGAAAATTCAGGCATAGATGATCCCCTTTCTAATATCATGGAACAATGATTTGGAACATGGAAAGGGCTTATGACTTCAGTCCTCACCTCTCTAATCATCATATTTGGCATATTAACACTAATAGGATGCTGTATTATACGCTGTATAAGAGGATTAGTTCTAAAACTCATAGAAACAACCCTGTCCAAACAATTCTACCTCCATACCAAAATAACCTTTTCCACCTAGAAACATATGAACACCAAAGTCACCATCTCCTTGCAAAATTTGAAGAAAGAAGAAGTCTAAAATAATAATAATAACTTATAATCCTGTTTATTGTGTTTGGGTAACCTTTTTTTTTTTTTTTTAATTTTTATTGTTGTTAGGTGCCATCGAGTCAGTACCGACTCATAGTAACCTTATGCACTGCAGAATGAAGGGGGGAGGATTGTGGGGGAAAATGTATATATATTTATTATAATCCTGTTTATTATATTCGGGTAACTTTACTTTTTTTCTTTACTTCCTGAAGTAAAGACTTTATGATCTCTCTCTTGTTCTTTGACTACTTCCTGAAGAAAGCAGAAAGTTTACCATCTTTCTTTTTCCTTTCCTAAAATAGGAATGCACGCCTTAGAAATTTGAACTAGCCAACCAGCTAAGGAGCTCTGGTAGGGTAGTGGTTATAAATTGGGCTGCTAACCTCAAGGTTGTCAGTTCGAAACTACCAGCCATTCTGCAGGAGAAAGATGAGGCTTTCTGCTCCTATAAAGATTTACAGCTTCGAAAACCCTGTGCAGGGACACTATGAGTCAGAACCAACTCCACGGTGCTTAACAACAACAACAACAACCGGGTAAGGGAAAAGATTGTGCCGTCAAAGCCCTAGCCAATGGGGTGAGACACAACCTTAAGACTCGCATCAGGGATTAAAAACCCAAGTGGACTGCCCACTTGGTATGCTCGCTGGCCTGTTCCTGTATGTACAGCTATATTCACGTACCCTGCAGGAGTAAATTTTGCTTTGCCAAGGTTGAAAAAAAAGAAAGAAAGGCAAACATTCCCTAGACCCCTAGTTCTTGTTGGCGTAGTAGTCAACAGCCATGCTAGCCCTAGATGGATTACCACCAGAATTCTCTGTGTTGGTTGTAAATGAATTTGCACTTGGACCTACCCTATTTCAGGAAACTCGTGTTCTCATGGTTGTTTCCAGTCTTAGAGCATGATAGTGAATACCACAATTGGCTAGACTTCCCGGAGTGTAGCTTGTAACCATTCACCAATGTATTGATCCTCTCCACATTTTCCCTGGTGGTACTAATTTTATATTTGAAAATAAAGAACTCGCCAGATTAAAGTATACTGGCTGTACTGTCCCTGAACAAATATACAGATCCGGAGTATTTTCAAACAGGGATTCTCAAAGCAGCCTCCTCAGATCAGCAGCACTGGTATTAACTTAAGAATCTGTGAGGAAATCGGGGCCCTACACTGGCACTGAGGGTTAGTGGTCTGGACTGCAAAGCCAGTTTGAACTGCAAGGTCAGCGGTTCAAGCTCACTGGCTGCTCCTCGAAACCCTCTATGGGTTTGCTATGAGTTAGAACCGACTCGACAGTACTTAACAACAACAACAACAACAACTCTGTACCTACTGAATTAGAGACTGGAGGAGAGGGTTTCTGAGGAATGGCTGATAGGTTTGAACCTCTGACCTTGAGGTTAGTAGTTAAGCACTTATCCTACAATGCCACACCAGAGCTCCAAATAAATTGATAACATTATCAAAACCCTCCACATCATACACACACAGCCACACACAACACAAACCTCCCCCCAAATTGAAATATCGGGCTCAACAATAAGAGGACTCGGTCAGGTAAAGATCTGGGGGATGGTCTAGCAATTCAAAGGCAATAGCTTAAGAATTGGCTCCGGTGACGTTACTGATACGGCCAAAGACCTATGAGACGTTAGACAGGAGATTGGGTTTGAACTGGCAACCTTGTGGTTAGCAGTCTGGTGCTTTCAGCCAACAATGCTACACCAGGACTCCCTTGAAAATGTTGTTGTTGTTGTTTGTGTTGTTCAATATCATTGAATTAGTTCTGACTTTTAGCAACCCTGTATCAGGTTTCCAAGGAGTGGTTGGTGGGTCTTACCCTCCGATGTTGCAGTTCAAACTGGCCTTATGGTCAGTGCTTACCCTACAACACCACACTTAGAAATCCTACTTTGCCCAAAAGGACAACTAAGAGTTGAAATCCACTCCACAGCCCACAACAATAGTGACTTAAGCAGAGCTGTGTGATGTAGTATGTAAGACCATTGAGGATAGAACTACACTGGTTGCCTCAGCCCTGCTACTCACCATCACAGTGATGTCACAGTGATGTTCAACTTACGCTCGACTCCATGTTTCTCATTTGTGAAACGAAGACAGTGAACCTCCCCCTTGGGAGATGCTGGGAGAATCAAAATGATGAAAAATGTGTTCAAATGTTCAGAACAACAACTGGCAGATAGCAAATGCCGTCCATTTTCTCTGGTTAAACTTTACACTTAAAAAACTTCTAATATTCCTCATACAAGCACAAGCCAGAAATAGAATTAAAGTCAGCTTCCAGAGCCATCTAAGTAGTTGGTTCTTTTGGGGCATTAGAATAATGAGACTGATTATAAGCTGATCCCTGGTTTTCTAATCTGATCCAAACCCACAAAAGACTAAAGTAACCTGTCTTCATGGGTAATGCCAGGAGAACTTTCTGTGGTGATGGAAATGTGCTGTTCTGTACTGTCTAAAATGGAAGACATGAGTTACATGTGTTCTCAACCATTTGAGATGTGGTTCGTGCAGCTGAATAACTAAAATGAAACTTTTTAATTTTAATTAAATTTAAGTATACACATGCATTGAGTGACTATTATATTAGGTTGCATAACCCTTGAGTATAAACTCTATAAATGCAAGGACATTATCTCATATACCGCTGTACCTAAAATAGCACATGGCACATAAACAATATTTGATAATTATTAGCTAAATGTATGAAAGGATATCCTTTAAACATCAAGGATGTTTAAAGTAAACTATTTTATTGACGTATTACAGTAGAACACTAAACACAGTTTGCTGGGTGAGAAGAAAATCAGAAAGGGGGTGACATCGGATTTGAGGTATAATTATTTAATGGATGTGAGCAGTCATAGTATCTATTAAAGAAATTAATATTATAAAAAGCCTTCGTGCTACAGAAATTGCCTGCACCTGTAGGGAAGCCAACCTAAAGAAGACCAAGAAAATGACCTCCTTTATAGGCCAGTGAGGAGTCCTGGTGTGGCACTGTGGGTTAATATGCTGGACTGCAAAGTTGCTTTGAAGCACAAGGTCAGCGGTTCAAGCTTACCAGCCATTCCTAGGAAACCCTATACAGGGTCGTTATGGGTTGGAACTGACTCAATGGCACTCAACAACAACCAATAGGCCAATCAACAGTTCCACTGATAGCAATTAAATATGTGGTGTGTGCTTGGTTCTTAGAAAAATTGATACAAGGGAACAAATCTATGCAAACCAAGACAACCTAAGGTCCTAGTTTTGTAGCTACCTACAATAAAGTTATTTAAGAATATGTTGTTGTTCTTAAGTGTCGTTGAGTAGGTTCTGACTCATAGTGACCCTATATAGGGTTTCCTAAGAGCAGGTGGTGAGTTTGAACCTTCAACCTTGTGGTTCAAACCAACATTGCAATCCAGTGCATTAACCCTCAGTGCCATATCAGGTCTCTAGTAATATAAGCCAGACAAATTAAGGAAATATGTAAGATTTTATGTCTCAAGGAAAATTACAGTTCTCCATTTAAAAGCAAGCCCAATGCTGACATATATTGGTCTGCCATAATTTTGTTTTACTGATAATTATTATTCTTACAAAATAATTTTTCCTTTTAAGAAATTGTATGATCATTTAAATTTTCTAATTTTTTTGTTCTCTTGTGACAATTTCTCCCTACCATCAATCCCAATCTTATTTCCCTCTACCTAAAAGTACAGCCCATAACAGACCATCAATTGCTCATATCCAAGTTTGGGTTAAAACTAAAGAAAATGAAAACAAGTCCATGACAGCCAAAATGTGACCTTGAATATATCCCACCTGAATTTAGAGATTTTCTTAAGAGCAGATTTCATTCCTTGAAAAGACGTTTCATAAATGCAAGAAGCCTTTTTTTTTAAAGCCACCAGAATAAACAACCTCTCATTAAAGGTCTAGATAACAGCAATCATATATTAAATAATAAATTTGTCAGGTTAATTTTCCCAAATAGAAAAACCAAAGACAACTTAAACGATATTATGTTTAATGTTCTCAGTATGCGAACTAGTTCTTTCTGTTAGTACAAGGGTGAGTAAAAAATTATCCATACTCTGGCTGTAGAATTTATTTTAATCAACTTTTAGAAAGACAAATACATCATTTTTTGACATAATCTCCTTAATTTTAATATACTTTGTCCATCTGTAAACAAGCTTTCGTATTCTCTTATTAAACCTTATTTTAAGCTGAAATAGGAGCCATGAATGCATTGCTGTCTTCACTTCTTTATCAGAGGTGAACATTCGTCTCCCAAGGGCTTCTTTCAGGGGACCAAACAGGTGAAAGTCCAATGGAGCAAGATCAGGACTATAGGGAGGATGCTTTAACACCCCTTAAGTTTTTGCTGAGTGTCAACAGTGTTGGCAGAGGTGTGTGGACATACATTGTTATGCAAGATCACAACACCCTTGATAAGAAATCCTCTACAATTAGGCTAAAGTTTAAGTTCAGCTCTTCAGTGAGCATCTCACTGTAAGGAGCACTGTTGATTGTTGGACCTTTTTCTTGATAGTGTTCCAATACTGGCCCTTGAGAACCTGAGAAAACTATAGACATCAATTTTCAGCTGATGATTGACTTTTGAGCATTTTCTTGGTCTGTGATTGAGGATGTTTGCATTCCATACTCTGCCATTTACTCTCAGGTTTGTAGTGAGGAATTCTTGTCTTGTCACCAGTAATGATTTTTTTAAAAGAAACTTTTACCTTCCTTCGATTATCGGTCCAAATTTTCTTTGCAGATGTCCAAACACTTCTGTTTATGCTCTTCTGTGAGTTGTTTTGGTACCCAACTTACACAAACTTCAAAGCCCAAGTGTGTCGTGGCTTATTTCATAGCCAGAGCCATGGCTGATTTGCAAATGACTTGTCCCAGAATCCACTATCACTCGTCTATTTGACAGAACATATGATCAATGTTGTCATGAGCCGTGGACGTGGATGACCATCTTAATATCATGGGAGTGTGGATAATGTTTGACTCAAACTCATACATCTGAATAAACATAAAAAACACACAACAAATAATTTTTTTTGAGTGGAATTCAAAGACAGAGTATGTTCTGTATTTCCTACATGGCACCGTAGTTCTACAATCAGATGCTTTGCCTGTTCATTAAGCATCTCAGAATGTTTCACATGGACTCTGTTGCTGATTTTGCATATTCCAGATTAATTAACCTCCAGGCCATCATGCATGACCCAGTGTTTATTTCAGAGTCTACTAGAGGAGGTGTCACTACCAGGTTGGATAGTGCTGAAGGACATGTTTTTGCTTTTTTAATTTTCTTTTTGATTTGGCTGATGATTTCTCAGTATGATTATTTGGCAATTTTTATTTATCCCAGCATTCATGCTTGGAGAAGCAATGATGGGTGAATTCTTATAACTTTCAAAATTGCTATTTTAATAGAACAAATAGCCCGTTTATCTGTCTTTAATTGTTCACAGTATCTGGGGTCATATTACGTCTTTTAAAATAATTATTCATCTGTATTATTACAGGATACTTGTGAATTTTCATTTATATTATTGCATATATATTGTGTATTATTATATCATTACTATTAATATGGCTTATAAGAACATTGCAATTGAATTCTACAAACGTGTAGTTCATTTTTGCAAATAAAAAATTTCAAATGTGGATAAAAACCAACAGATTTCATGCATTAGATATTAATGACCAAACACCTGAAGAATTGTGGAATGACGTAAAGAACATCGTACAGAAAGGAAACAAAAGATCACTAAGAAGACAAAAAAGAAAGAAAACACCAAAATGGAAATGAGAGGAGATTTTGAAACTTGCTCTCCAGTTAGAGATGCTAAAAGCAAACGGAAGAAATGAGGAGGGGAAAGAGCTGAACAGAAAATTTCAAAGGGCACCTCAAAAAGACGGAATCAAATATTATAACGAAATGTGCAAAGATCTGGAGTTAGAAAACCCAAAGGGAAGAACCTGCACAGCATTGCTGTAGCTGAAAGAACTGAGGGGAAAAATTCAAGCCTTAACTTTTAATACTGAAGGATTTTTTTGGGTAAAATATTGAATGATGTAGAAAGCATCAGTAAAAGATGGAAGGAATACAGAGAGTCACTGTACCAAAAATAAATGGTGGCTGTTCAACCATTTCAAAAGGTAATTAACATATGATCAAGATCCAATGGAAGAAGTCCAAGGTACACTGAAAACATTGGCAAAGAACAAAGCTCTGGGAATTGATGGAATACAAATTGAAATCATTCAACGAACTGATGCATCTTTGGAGACACTAGAAAATTGGAAGACTGCTACCTGGCCAGCTGATCCATATTTGGACCCATTCCAAACAGATGTTACCCAGAGGAATGTGGAAATCATTGGTCAGTATCATTAATATCACATGCAAAAGATCATTCAAATATGGCTGCAACAGTACATTGACAGGGAACTGCCAGGCATTCAAGCTGAATTCACACGAAGATGTGAAACGAGGGCTATTATTACTGACAACAGGATAATCTTGGCAGAAAGCAGAGAATACCAGAAATATGTTTACCTGTGCTTTATTGACTACGCAAAGGCCTTCAATTGTGTGGATAATGACAAGCTATGGACAATATTGTGAAGTATAAGTATCCCTGAACACTTAATTGTGCTCATGAGGAATCTGTACATGGACCAAGAGGTAGTTGTGTGAACAGAACAAAGGAACACTGAATGGTTTAAAATTGGGAAAGGTATGCACCAGGATTGTATTCTTTCACCATACTTATTCAGTTTGTATGCTGAACAAATAATTTGAGAAGTTGGATTATATGAAGAAAAACGTGGCATCAGGATTCGAGGAAGACTCATTAACAGTTTGTGATATGCAGATGACACAACATTGCCTGCTGAAAGCAAAGAAGACTTAAAATACTTACTGATGAAGATTAAAAAAAAAATAAAGCAAAAATCTTCACCACTGGATCAATAAATAACATCCGGAGAAATGGAGGAAATATTGATGTTGTCAAAGGTTTCATTTCACTTGGATTCACTATGAACCTCAAGAAGTAGTAGTCAAGGAGTCAAGCAACATGTATTGCATTAGGCAAATCTGCACAAAACCTCTTTAAATTGTTCACGAGCAAAGATGTCAGCTTGATGACTGAGGTGCGCCTGATCAAAGACATGGTATTTTCAATAACCTCCTATGTATGTGGACGTTGGACAGTGAATAATAAAGACTATAGAAGAATTGATGGATTTGAGTTATGGTGTTGTAGAAGAATATTAAAAGTAACATGAACTGCCAGAAGAACAAAGAGATGTGTGTTGGTACAGCCATAATGCTCTTTAGAAGCCAAGATGAGCATCCTTTGCTGACTTAGCAGCACCTAACAACAACAAACCTAAAAGTGCCACTGCAAGTTATCCTATCTAAATGTACCTATTTCTGAAGAAAGCAAAACAGTAGAATTCTTGTGACTATACTCAACTACTTATGTTTGTTTGCTATACTTGTTAGAAATGATTTTAAAACATAAAAAATGTCCTTCCAGAGTCAGCCACTTTCTCCAAATCATTACATAAAACATTACAGGGACTTCTTAAAAAGTAATTTAAAAAGTTTTGACACATAAAGCAAAAATTGCAGCTTAGATGTCAAAACAGTATTCACATGGCTTCTACAGTGGACCTAGTGTACTGTGTGTCGAGAAACTTGGCATGTTGTCTCCGTGCAAGTCAATAACAGGAACTCAATCATAAATGCCCTGGTTTCCTGCGAGTCCAACCCTCTCAGCTGCGAACTCAAAGTGCAGGAGTGCATTAGTTTCAATAACAGTGGGCAACAGAGAGGGCAGTCTGATGTTTAAATTGTAGAATTGTTTTTCATAGGATTCCTTTTCTTGCATATTCTTTTCTAATTTTACCATCATTTTTCATGTCAAAATTGAGTAAATATTCTCAAAGTGACAGAAAAGCCTGCATTGGAAGTGTCACTCCCATCAAGCTCCCAGTGGCCTCAAATAACTTCAGCTATATAAGCATCAGCCTTTTATTAATTGGACAGGCCTTCAGAAATGAGGAAAAGTAATTTATGTTGGCAAGTTGATTAACAGACTTTCTCTGAACACACATTCCTATAAAGTTATCAAGTATGAGCCATTCAAGACACACCAAGAAAAGTTCTTAGAAACTTTTCAAATAAAAATACACAGAATACTTATGGCCAAGAGGGGTACACAGCCCCCATCCAGGTGCCTGTGTTACTTGACTTAGGTTGATTCTCTGCAGAACCTGTCAAAAGGCGAAGCCAGCAGTTACTTCTCTGGGAACTGTTCACATGAAGGGAGACCTTCTTAGCTTCCTCTTCTGCTCCAGTCCTTTTCTTTGCTGTATCCTGGGGCTCCCCGTTGTTCTTATTAAAGACATGGGGAGGGAAGCAAGAGTTAAAGGCAATGGAGGTAAATACTGTCATGTGCACAGCCATGCAATAATGCTGATTGACTGGTGTGGCGCTGTAGGATAAGCACTGGATTGCAAGGGCAGTTTGAACCACAAGGTTAATGGTTCAAACCTATCATCTGCTTCTGGAAAACCCTGTTGTTGTTGTTAGATGCCATCAAGTTGGTACCAACTCATGGAGATCATATATACAATAGAACGAAACACTGCCTGATCCCGTGCCAACTGCACGATCGTTGCTAAGCCTGAACCCAGTGCTGCCCTTACTGGACCAATCCATCTCGTTGGAGGGTCTTCCTCTTTTTTTTCTGTGTTGGTCATCCTGGCTTCCAACACAGATGTTTGTTCTTTTGGCATCACTGTCCAATTCTCGCATCCATATGAGGTTGTTGAAAATACCATGGCTTGGGTCACCTGCACCTTAGTCCTCAAACTGACATCTTCAATACTTTAAAGAGGTCTTGTGCAGCGGATTTGCCTAATGCAATACTTCATTTGATTTCTTGACTACTGCTTCCATGAGTGTTAGTGGTTGCTTTGAGCAAAATGAAATCTTTGACAACTTCAATCTTTTCTCCATTTATATGGATGTGGTTCATTGGTCCAGTAGTGAGGATTTTTGTTTTCTTTACGTCGAGGTACAACCCATAATGAAGGCTGTGGTCTTTGATCTTCACCAGTATATGTTTTAAGGGTCACAGGGTCATTATGAGTAGGAACTGATTCAATGGCCCTTAACAGCAACAGCAGCAAGTGGTAGATAATGGACAGACACACAGGCTGAATGGGTGTGGATGGGAGAGTAAATATAGAGGGCTGACAGAGGATATCTGTACATGAGTATTAACCTGTTTTGTAAATAGATCCATGAATCGGAGTCTTGGTGTGGCGCTGTAGGATAATGCAGTGGACCACAAGGTCAATTTAAACTGCAAGGTCAGCAGTTCAAATTCACCGGCCCCTCCTTCAAAACTGTATACAGGGTCATTACGAGTTGGAACCAACTCTACTGCACTTAACAACAACAACAATGGTAGAGCACACAGGGGCAAAGTTATGAAAACAACTTAGGCCTAACCAGTCACCTTGAAGGAATGACTGAGCCACTGGGTTGCAGGCTCAGGACCACAGTCTTACGGAACAGCAAGGCCACTTAGCATAAAGTGGTCCACAAAGACAGTGTTCTGCAGTCCACAAAGACATCCTACTTTGGTGTGTACTGACTGGTTTCTTCAAAGTTTGTGAGTGGCCATCTGAAATGCAATTATTCGTCACTCTCCCTTTCTGGTAGCGTAGTAGTTACGAATTGGGCTGTGAACCGCAAGGTCAGTAGTTTGAAACTACCAGCTGTTCCACTGGAGAAAGATGAGGCGTTCTGCTCCCGTAAAGATTTACAGCCTCGGAAACCCTGTACAGGGTTGCTATGAGTCGACTCCACGGCACATCACCACCACCACCACTCCCTGTCTGGAGGAGAGAAGAGAGAAGAAAACCAAAGACACAGGGAAACAGTCTAGTGACTAATGGACCCCGTGAATACCACCCTGAGACCAGAAGAACTAGGCAGTGCCTTGCTACCACTATTGACAGCTCCGAAAGGGATCACATTAAGCATCGTGGATAGAGTGGGAGAAAATGTGGACCAAAACGCAAAATCATAACAAAGACCAGGCTTACTGGTCAGATAGAAACTGGCGGAACATTGAGACCATGGGCCTTGGGCACCCTTCAGGTCTGGTACTAAAATGACCCTTGTGGCTAAGCTTTCAGCAACAATGCTGGTGAATATGCACACCATAGAATGGGCAGCCAGTGGGGATCCAAAGGGCAGCATTCATCCAAGGACAACATTCTGAAGGGTGGGGGAAGAAGGAAGAAAGGAAACAAGAAACTCAGGAAATAGAATAAGTGATATTACATTGAGTGGATTGTGACCAGTGAGATTACAAGTATGTGCAATGTGTGGAATGTAAACCATACCTTCATCCAATCTGCAATAAAAGCTTAAAAAAACAGAAGAGTAAGATTTCAGGCCTGAAGCTAGACATTCTATTGAGGTAAACCAAACGAAACCAGGCTCCATGCTCAACTCAGTACCTTCTAGACCTTGGTCTGATCTCTAGCCTTTGGACCTGTGGTCTATTGTGGTTCCCATTTTATCCTTTTCCTCGAGGTCTGTGGTTCAAAACCATCAGCCGCTCCTCAGAAACCCTATACAGGGTCGCTATGAGTGGAACCAAATAGAGGACACTTAAAAACAACAGCCTGTACTTACAACCAGTGTCCTGCTACTGCCTAAGGGTACAGAATTAAGAAATTAGTCAAATTTGAGTTGAAATGACTGTATTAGAGAAGATTGCGAGATAGAGGGGTGAGAGAGGTGATGTTGTGCTTTGGAATATTCACATATTTAAAGGTTTGCCAGATAACTTTAAAGAAAAAAAAAAGCTTGATTTTTTTTTTTACATTTTAGTCGGAGAACTCAGAATTTGGTTACTGTGCTTTGAAATATGTTTAGACTTGCTTTATGGCCCATCCTTTGCCTACAGTGGTGCGTGTTTCATTTGTACTTTAGAAGGACTAGCATTGTGTTGTTGGATGGCATGTTAGTATTAACTTCAGCTTACGAATCGGGCTGCGAACCTTAAGGTCAGCGGTTCGAAACTACCAGCCGCTCCGCGGGAGAAAGATGAGGCTTTCTACTCCCGTAAAGATTTACACCCTCGGAAACACTGTACAGGGTCGCTATGGGTCGGAACCGACTCGACGACACTTAACAACAGTTTAGTTGTTTGATGGTTGTTGTTCAAGTCACCTGTATCCTTACTGGTTTTTCCATGCTTTGTTTTATTAATTAATGGGAAACACTGGTTGAAATTTCAAAGTATAATTGTGGATTTACATTCTAACTTTTTTTCTTTTTCTTTCTGCTTAACGTATCTTAAAGCTTACCTAGGAGTGCCCTGCTTTAGGAAGGATTGCTAAGTCTTTTTGATGAACTGACCTCTTGATCATTTTGAAATGACCCTCTTTATCCTGGTGTAGCTCTGGTAGCGTAGTGATTACCAATCGGCCCGCAAACCTTAAGGTCAGCAGTTCGAAACTACCAGCTGTTCGCGGGAGAAAGATGAGACTTTCTGCTCCCATAAAGATTTACAGCCTCAGAAACCCTGTACAGGGTTGCTATGAGTCAGAACTGACTCCACAGCACATAACCATCACCATCTTGGTGGTATTCCTTGTTTTAAAGTCTACTTTTTCTGATATTAGTTTCTCAACTTTCTTATGGTGAGTGCTTGCATAGTATAGCTAAGCATGTTTTTTATTGAGTTTTACCCCAGGAACATACTGACAGTTTACTTAGAGGTTAGATTATTATTGGAAAAACAGCATATAAACTCAGAAGTAAAACACTAAAACCAGCTAAGTACTTAAAACAAGGTTGCTATCCTGGTATGGTGGTGCTGTGGGTTAATGCGCTGAACTGCAAAGTCGGTTTGAATCGCAAGATAGGCAGTTCAAGCTTACCAGTTGCTCCTTGGAAATCCTATACAGGGTTGCTATGTGCTAATCCAGGGATAGAAAGCTGAGACATGGGCAAAGTAGCAGAAACAAGAGTCTGGGAAAAAGCAAGAGTGGTGGGCTTCCTTGTCCTGGGAGCAAGTCAAGTTGAGTGGCTTTGGGAAGAATGGAGTGCCTCCAGGCCTTTAATTGGGGGAGTTCAGTTTCCCAGCTCACTTAGGTCAGGCCAAGTGCCTTCAGGCACAAAAGTTAACAACACACCCCAAAAGGGAGTGCAGTGGCTCTATAGGATGAGTACTGGACTGCTAACCACAAGGTCACTGGTGTGAGCCCACCAGCTGCTCTGTGAGAGAAAGATGAGCCTTTCTACTCCTGCAAAGATTTACAGCCTTGGAAGTCCTACACAGGGTTACATGCGTGGGAATCGATTCAGTGGCACTCAACAACAACAACAACAACAACAACAACGTACCCCAAGCCCTTACCCCACTTCAGTGACCCTCGTTTTGATTTCAGTAGACTCCTAACTGGTGCCCGCTTCTGTCCTTGTCTCCCGATAGATAGCCTGTCTTCAGACTATCAAAAGGTCCAGAGAGACCTTTTAAGGGTATTCTTACCATTTTCATGAGAATGGCTTCTGATGGTTCTCAGATGGTGCTCCTTACTGTGGCCTGCTAAGGCCCTTCCACGGAGTCATTGTGGTTCAGTGGTTAAGTTGTTAACTGAAATGTTGATGATTTGAACCCATCAGCCTCTCTGCAGGGGAAAGCTGTGGCAGTTGGCTTCTATAAAGATTTCTGTTTTGGAAACCCCTGGGGTAATTTTACTCTTTCCTATGTGCTGTGGGTTAATGCGCCAGACTACAAAGCCGTTTGAACAGCAAGGTTGGCGGTTCAAGCTCACCAGCTGCTCCTTGGAAACCCTATAGAGGATTGCTATGGGTCGGAACCGACTCGATGGCACTTAACAACAACAATAAAGGCTACTATGAGTTGGAGTGGACTGGAGAGCAGTGGGTTTTTGGTTTTGCTTTAAGGCCTTCAGGAAATGGTTGTTTCTCTTCCTTTGACATCATTGAGTTGGATCCGACTCAACGGCAATCAACAACAACTCAATGGCAATCAGCAACAACAACAACAACATTCCTCACTTATCAACTACGTTATTTGACATTTTGCATTTATAGTAAGAGGGAAATACTCGATGACTTAACTCTTTTGTACATTAAAGATGGACATCCAGCAATAATGAATGTTGAGGAGCTGGGTTAAGAGGAAGGCCGGTTACGAAGGTCAAGGTTCTGTGTCTACTTGGTTGAGCTGGGATTCTCAGTGGTTTGACAGTTATGTAATATAATTTGGTAGTTGCACAATGATGTAGTTAGTCTTCCTTCATTTTGTGATCTCCACAGTGAGCACCAACTATCCCTCCTCCATCACCCTGTACTTATTGCAGTGACCACACAGAACTCAGACACCATACACACAGTTGTTGGGTTTATTGGGGAAGCAAACAGCTTACAGTTCAGGGTCAAATGTTCAGGGCATAGTTCTTCCTGCCACAATAGCCTGTCCTCAGCCGTGCCTCAAGTCTCTCGCTGCCTGGCTGATGTTACAAAGCTCTTTTAGGGCTGCTGATGTGTGCCCACAGGACACACCACTCCACGAGCTATGTGAGCTGGGAAACTGAGCTCCCCCAATTAAGTGCCTGGAGCCACCCCATTCTGCCCAAAGTCACTCAGCTTGACTTGCTCCGAGGATGAGGAAGCCCACCACTCTTGCTTTTTCCCAGACTTTTGTTTCTGCTACTTCTCTAGTGTCTCACAGCTTTCTGTCCCTGGATCTTGGGGTCTAAAGGACATGCTCCAGACCTAACTCTTCCTTTCTGATAGTAGTGAGACCCTCCCACCTCCTGCTTCTGAGATGCCTTATTTTATACCCATGTTAGAGTTCCAAGTATCTGTAAACATAATTAGCCATATTAATAATCACAATGGAATCATATGATCCATCCACATCCTCCCCTACCTTTTCTTACCCAGACCCATCAGGAAAAGTCATTTGGTGGAAATTTACAAAGACTGTCCTGTGGCACTGCAGGATAAAGGACTGGAACACAAGGTTGGTTTGAACCAAAAAGTATAGAGTTATACAGGGCTGCTATCAGTCAGAGCTGATTTTGTGGCACTTCACAACAACAACAGCATGGCTAGAAAAGACGTTAAATAATTCACTGCACAACATGATATAATGTTGTCATTCTCCGCTTTTGCAGAATGCCAATTTTTGCCTACTGATCTGGTCTTTGGAACATGATTAATGCTGATAAAGTGAGGGTTACTATGCATCCTATTCTGGCCTTAGCCACACTTCCTCCTTGCTGCTCTGTGAATACATCAAGCAGAGGCCCAGCTGCTTGCAAAAGTTTAGTCTTTAATAAAGTTTGTGTAATTTTATTTGAGTACACAATGATTGATTAATTGGGCAGCTACCCAAACCGAAAGGTGCTAAGAGCTCCACCCGGAGGAAAAAGTCAGTGGTTTCTATAGCAAGAAAAGAGAAGTTAAGACTTAATCAAGGTGTAGCGTTTTTAAAAACATGCTGTAGGATTTTCAGATAACACATAGAAGTTAATGTGGACAGCTGGTGACCAAGTTGTTTCTGATCAACAGTTTCGAGGGAGACCTGGGGAATTGTCACTTTAGGCCTAGAATACTATGGGTCTCTCTGGGGCAGTAAACCCCGTGTCTGTTAGTTATTTATGAGCAGGTTATTTCTTTAATAGTTTGGGCAGTTTCCATCTTTCTTTTTAACTCTTTGCAGAGCTTAGGGCCTTTACACTTACTGTTGCTACTGCATTGTTGTTGTTGTTGTTAAGTGCCGTCGAGTCGCGTCCGACCCATAGCGACCCTGTACAGGGTTTCCGAGGGTGTAAATCTTTATGGGAGTAGAAAGCCTCATCTTTCTCCCGCGGAGCGGCTGGTAGTTTCGAACCGCTGACCTTAAGGTTCGCAGCCTGATTCGTAACCACTACGCTACCAGATAGAACCGTGTAATTTGTTCTCTCTCTTTCTTCATGTTTCTACTGAAATAGTATCTTCCCCTGTGGTGGTTCTTGAGTCCTGTTGGATACAGCAACCTTTCCTTCTGTGTCATTACTGAGTTAACAGAAAACAACGATGTATATTTATTGTATAAGATTTAGGGTATTTATTCTTTATGTTTTGGAAATCTTTACTTCCAGACTTCCATTGACTTTTTGGGTAAATCTTTCTTGTATCAGCTCCGTGTGTATTTAGTACAATTTCTAGGTACTTCTGAAAAGTGCTTAACAAGCTAATAAGAATCCTGCTCTTGAAGCCTTTATACTTGAATGAAGGAGACATATCTTGGAGATATTGGGGGCGGGGGG
>NW_006408662.1:4100310-4106481 GCF_000296735.1 Chrysochloris asiatica
GGGGGGCGTCAGCTTCAGACCACCACAGTAAAGCGAATATTGCAGCAAAGTGAATCACATGAAGTTTTTGGTTTCCCAGTGCATATGAAAGTTATACTTAAACTGTACTGTAGTCTATTTAGTGTGCAATAAATAGCATTATGAAAAAAAAAAATGTTTGAAATACTGTGTGAGTTACCAAAATGTGACACAGAGACATGGATTAGCGATATGCCATGGGGAGAATGGGGCCTAACAGACTTGCTCAGTGCAGGGTTACCACAAACCTTCAGTTTATAAGCACAATATCTGTGGAAAGTGCAGTGAAGCAAAGAACAGTGAAATGAGGTGTGTCTGTAAATGAAGACTGTTTCAGCAGGTGACACACACACCACAGATACTAGAAAGACTCTTGTCACAGATGCGGTGTCGCTGTAGGAACAGCACTGGACAGCTAACCACAAGGTTGGAGGCTCCTTGGGAGCCCTGTACAAGGTCACTATGAGTGGAACCGACTCAATGGCATGTAACAATGATGAAACCATTGTCATAGAGAGTGGATTGGTGCTGGAACTGGGAGGCCACCTCCCACTGTGTGTAAGTAAGGCCTTTGGAAGGAGGTATTACAGGAGTTGAAACTGAGAGATTGCACTAGCAGACTGAGGGAGCTTTGTCAGGCAGCTGGAAAGGGTGCCAGAGCCCTGAGGAGCTGGTGTTTTAGAAACACAAAGAAGGCCTAAGTGGGTGCAATGTAGTGAGGAAACGGGGCCTTGAGTTGGGGGAAGTAGGGGTGGAAGAAGAAGAATGGAGTAATATGAAGGCAGAACACAAACATAGGTTGGATTGTGTTGGAGTTCGTAGGCTATATTATCAAGTTCAAGTTGCTTTGGATAATGCATTTGGCTGTTCACTGCAAGGTCACCAGTTCGAATCCACCATCTGCTTCACAGGAGAAAGATAAGGCTTTCTGCACCCATAAAGATTTATAGCCTCAGAAACCCTATGTTGTTGTTGTTAAGTGCCGTCTAGTCAGTTCCAACCTATAGCGGCCCTGTATAGGGTTTCCGAGGAGCGGCTGGTGAGCTTGAACCACCAACCTTGCAGAGCAAACCAACTATGCAGTCTGGCGCATTAACCTGCAGCGCCACACCAGTCGTTATGAAACGGGACATACTGGTGCCCAGCAGCAGTATCAAGTCCACATTTTAGTTCAGCTGAAATGGGAACCAGTGGAGCAACGAGATCTGATTGACGTAGGAAGGTCTCCAACTGCTGGCGAGTTGTGTCAGGGAATTGATTGACTTTAAATTCTTGTCAATAAGGTCAGGGATCCCTGGTGAAACAACAGTTAAAGTGCTTGGCCACTAACCAGAAGTTTGGAGGTTCAGACTTCTCTGCAGCCCCATGGGTGAGAGAAGTGGTCACTGGGACTCCGAATGGCTCCGGTGATAATGAATCGGGTTGTTAAGATTTAATATATTTTAGTGTAATACTTCATTTTTATTGCCATCCATAAAATTGTTAAGTGCCATCAAGTCACTTCCGACTCATAGCCACCCTTTATAGGATTTCCAAGGAGTAGCTTGTGAGTTTGAACCACCAACCTTGTGGTTAGCAGTCCCGTGCTTATTCTACAGTGCCACACCAGGACTCCATAAAATTAGGGTGCTTTAATGTGTAAGACAGATCTCACTTTACTGAATAAACAGCACCATGTATGGTGCAAACGAAGGTTAAAAACATGAAGTAAAATTAAGCTACTTTTATTATTATGACCATAGTAATGAACCACAGTGGGTTCTGAGGTCTCTATATGATACAGGAAATTGTATTTTCAAATCTTTTAAGATTGAGAAGCAAATGGATTGTTAGAGATGAGAGATTCCACTTTAGGATTAAGGATACTGTATTCTCTCTCCAGAGTAGCTTGCCCTTAGTGTCAGCGTTGTCGTGGGACAAGGCGAGCCATTTCCAAAGAGGTCCCTTTTCTGTTTCTTCCTGTTCTAGTCAGGAATGACCTAGAGGCACCTCAATGAGGTGTATCCCCCGGTTTTAGGCCTGCCTGTCTCTGCCTTTTCCATTTCAGACCATGAAGTCCAAAATGTTTTACTTTTTTTGTTCTTGATAGGAGCCTGGTGTGGTATAGAGGGGACAGCCATTCAAATATCTTTGCGTTTCACAAGATCAGTCATAATCCTCTAATTTTCTAAAACATCTTACATCAGTTAATGTTAACTTTTCCTGACTCTACTTTTCTACAGTCCCTCACTTTTTTATGCTTTCAGTCCATGCTCTCCAGAAAATGATGAAGATTTGATACCACCTTGGACCCTTCTAGTCATTGGAGATTCTTAGCATGATTTCAGATTTTACAAAAGAAACATAAACAGAGAGAAAGCTGTGTCATTAAAGGGAAAAGGAAGGATATTGACTTACGGCAAGGCCTCAGGGCCTCTCTTCATAGTTTGGACATGTTTCATTCCTTAACAAATCTTTCTTCCTACTACGAGGCACTCTGGTATCACAGCTGTTAATAAGGAAGCCTCTCCTATGGAAACCACAGCTTTCCTTTATAATGACATGTATTTATATGTGTATAGGAGTCGCTGGGAAGTACAAACAGTTCATGTACTCAGCTGCTAACTGAAAGGATGGGGTTTGAGTTCACCCAGAAGTGGCGCAGACAAAAGGTCTGGTAATCTACTTTGGAAAAATCAGCACAGCTCTGAGGTCACTATGAAAGGGAGGTGACGTGATGGCAACAGGATCTCTCTCAGAGACACACACACACACACACCTGTATAAGTCAGAAGTATCACTACTAGAGCCTCAGTTCATATATGCATGAGCTTATTCCAAACCAACTTGTTGAAACATGTCTCTACAACCCGTGAATGGCTGCAGACAAGTTCTCTCAGTACTATACTTTTCTTAGTCTCTTACAACTGGCCTCTAAAACAGTAGCTTCTGAGGGAAATCTATGTTAACGTTGTTAAGTGTTGAGTCGGTTCTGACTCATAGTGACCCTGTATAGGGCATCAAGGAGTGACTGGAGCTTGAACCACCGACCTTGAGGTCCTAACCTACATTGCGGTCTAGCGCATTAACCCACAGTGCCACACCAGAACTCTGAGGGGATCTATAGATCTATCGTCATTAAGTGCCATCGAGTTGGTTCCATAGAGCCAGTTAAATTCAAGTCATAGACGTCAGCTCAGAAGGTTATAAGACTGTTTTTTGGGAATTCCAAAGGAGTAATCTTGATAGATTGTCTCAAAGGATACACTGCGATTATAGGCTTATTATGATGAAGTTTGAAGAAAATGGAAGACTGCACTGATGAGAAAATGGCCAAGACAGTTGTTAACAAGGGACTTGCATGGTGAACGACAATGCTCCTGCTCATTCTGCAAGGATAGCAAGAGCTGTGCTGTGAGCACTTCACTGGGAAACATCCACAGTACAGCCCTTTTCTTGCCCCTTCATACTTCTTTTCCTTCTTCAAACTTGAACATTTAAAGGAACCCAGTTTGAGTGCTTTTAGGATGCCCAAACTGCCCTTTGGACATGATGTAGTCAAAGAGTGCAGAATTCTTCGAGAAAGGGTTGTTGTTGCTGGTGATGTTCTCTGGAGTTGGTTCCGACTCATGGCGACCCTGTATAGGGTTCCCAAGGCTGTAAATCTTTACAGGAGCAGAAAGCCTCATCTTTCATCCTCAGAGCAACTGGTAGATTTGAACTGCTGACCTTGTGGTTAGCAGCCCAGCTCGTAATCCACTACGCTACCAGGGCTCCTTGGGGAAAGGTTAAGAGATCTAGAAACAACCACCTTCAGAAGCATATAGACCTAGATGGAGGATACGTTGAGAAACAACAGCTTCACATTTTGATTTGTGTTTAGTGAAGGCTTCTGTGGTTTTGTAGTAATACTTTTTGACCTTCATACATATATATCCAGATTCCTCATCATTTTCAAGGAAGATGAAGCCTTTAGCTCTTCTGGTCCTTGTTCTACGTTCTCTATTACTGTTTGGCAGTTTAACTTGGTGAAGGCCACAGACTTCCACACCTCTCTGCTGTGAACCAGGCTACAAGTCTCATCAGCAGTTCACAGTGAACCGTGGGGTCTTTTCTTGAAGACAAGATAGAGGTGAGCGGTCCATTTGTACTGCATTTCTTCCTCATGGTGAATGGCAGAGTGAAGATTTGAACCCAGGCCTCTGACTCTCAGTCTCCTATTTTCCCATCATACCGTGCTGTTTCTTAATAATGATTCCTTTGTAGCAAACTGTAAGTCAGTGGAGGAAGGTTGTTCTAATGAGGTGTGTTTCTTTGGCCCTCCCTACCCTCTTATAGCTCTCACTTACATCTGTGCTGTTTTTCTCCCACAGTTCAGTTTATTTCAGGGTAGCACCTAGAGTGAGTACGTTTGGAAATTAAAGCCATATTGTCTTGTGAGAGTGTTGCAAGGAAGTGGGAAACTTTATTATTTGCACAGAGGAAAATGTCAAGCCTGAGTCTTTTTGGTTTGCTCCCAAGAATTCGCAAAGCTGGTGATCTTTGTGGTGCTTCCCAGTGAAGGCAAACTCCTGGCCCAGGCAGCCTTACAGGAAACGTAGTCATTTTTACAGACCTGGCCATTGGCTTGGACAGGTTTAGCAACTAACTCAGACCACACAAGGAGCTGGAGGAACAGCTGGTACAAAAGCCTCTACCCTCCAGCTGAGGGGTCTCTCCCTAAAACTGTCCCCCTTCCTTGGGGAAGCTAGCCCGGTAGGCACAGTCCTGCCTCTTAAGCTGACTAGCGCCCCCCTCCTAGGGTTTTGCTTTCATTCAGTGTTTTTCACTGGAGAATCGTCTGTATAGCATCTAAATCACTTGGATGAGTCAGGACCGTGGAATAATTTGACATGAAGGTGGAGAAAAATCTTTGGCATCCATTTCTAATACCCTTTCCAATAAAATAAGTAATGGGGTGTGGTAATTACAATGTGTGTGTGAGTTTGCTAATGGCGTTGCTTTCATGCTGAGGTTTATTGGTTCTTCATTGAAGAGATTACTGAAACTCCAGGTAAGGAAGTTACTTCTTCTGGAAGGGTGTGGAACCGCTGCTGGGTACAGACATTTACCTCCCTGACCTGCTTAATATCGAAAATCCAGGCTTAAGTTGTCACCGGCTGGTTTTTGTTTTGTTTTTTTAAATTGCAAGTATTCATAGTCAAGGTTCATCTAATCATATAATTCGTATAGTTATTACCATTAGAATTGCAGCTGTTGTCTAATTAATCTGTCTGTTAGATCATTTATTGAGTATTAACGTAGTCCTGGTGTGGTGCTGTAGGATATACACACTCAACTGCTAACCTCGGTGTCAGTGGTTCAAACCCACCAGCCACTCCTTGGAAACCCTGTACAGGGTGGCTATGAGTCGGAACCAACTCCACAGCACTTAACAAGATACAGATATGTTTTAGATATGCAGTGTTCTCCTTCTGTAAAAACGTAAGCACCTGAAGAGTCCCTTTTGAGAATCCTTTTGGTATGTACAGCATAATTTGATGTCAGATAAAGACTGGTACCTGGCAAGTTTTCCTCTTGTTGATAGAGTATACCCCCACCTCTTATTTCCCTTTTCTGTGAGTTTAACCCCCTGTCTACCTACCTATTACCACCTTCTTGACAGTGGAAACAGTATCCGGTTAGAAGTTAAATGAGCTCTGTCCTGAACAGCCCAGAGCAAGGTAAGGGATAAATAAACCACAGACATGTCAGCTGTGTGATCTGTAGTTTCTTTGGATTTGTTTTAGATCCAACACTTAACGTAGGCATCAAACACTGTTGAATAGACACAAACATAGTACTAGAGGACTGCTAAGGCAGATGCTTTGTAGTGGAGTCCACACTTAGCAACGGGGGAGTTTTTCTAAGAGCGTCTTAGTGGAGTCGTGTCTGTGACCTATCCTAGTAAATACCAACTTTTGCTAAGTGTAATTAATTTTTGCTTGGCGTTGGCACCAAAAGCAAAACACAAGTTGTAGGCAATCGGTGTTCATTAGTGCAGTGAGAGAAACAAGCCACCAGGGGGCTCAAGTATAAAGCATCAAAATATTTTTGTTTCTTGATAATTGCTTTTGTTTTATAGTTACTTTTTGTGCCTAAGATAAACTAATAGAAACCATTGTAAGAATTAAT
>NW_006408662.1:4106581-4131348 GCF_000296735.1 Chrysochloris asiatica
TTAAAAATGCTAAAACAGACTGGAATAGTTTGTGACATTGAATAAAATGTATACGATTTTGGACACAATTTAGATACTATTCGTTATTTGGTTGAATTGTGGTTGTTATTAAGTGTTGTTGAGTTGGTTCCGTCTCACAGAGACCCTGTATAGAGTTTCTGAGGGGCGGCTGAACCGCTGCCCTTGTGGCTCTAACTGACTTTGCAGTCAAGAGCATTAGTTGAATTAAATAGTAGCAAATGCCATTTAGAATGTTATCATTGGTTTGGCTATGTTACTGTGAGGTGCCATCAAGTCAGTTCCACTTCATTGCTGCAGGCCCTGTGCCTCTTGTCGAGGATCTCTTTTTTGCTGACCCTCTACTTTTGCACAGCATGATGATTCCCTCCTGATCACACATCCAAAGTGCCTGAGATGAAGTCTCACCATCCTTGCTTCTAAGGTGCCTTCTGGCTGTTCTTTTGGCCGTCTGTGGTATATTTAATATTCTTTACCAATACCTTAATGTGAAGGCACCAATTCTTCTTTGGTTTTCTTTACTCATTGCCCAGCTTTGGCATGCATATGAGGTGTTTAAAGCACTTGGATCAGGCACACTTGAGTCCTCAATGTGAATTCTCTGCTTTTTAAGTGTCTCAGTCAATATTCCACTGATCCCCAGAGGCTAGTCTTGCCTTCCATCAATATCATTGCTTCTTGATTAGATTGTTATTCCCTGAAATCGTTGATTGTTGGCCAGTTATTTTTGGAATAGTGACTCTGTGTATTCCTCATCTCTTCGTCTTCTGCTTCCTGCATTTGCTCAATATTTTGCCCATAGAATCCTTCAATGCTGGAACTCATGGCTTGAGTTTTTCAAATTAAGTGCTGCCCCTCGGAAACACTACAGAGTCACTGTGAGTTGAAACCGATGCCATTGACACTTACCAATAACAACAACAACTTGAGAAATGCAAGTTTTTCCTTTTTGTTTTCTAATGCCAGATCGGAGTACATTTCCTTATAATGCATTCTTTCTGTTGGCTTCTCATGTCAGCTCTTTCACACTTCGTTTCAACCATTCATGTTCTCTACTCTACAAGAGCAAGTTTCAGTCTGTCTTCTGACATCCATTTTACTCTTTTTCTCCTGGATTTTTAATACTCTTTTGCCTTTTTCATGTCTTGAAATCATCCCACAACCCATGTGGCTTTCAGTCGATAGTGCTGACTGTGTGAAATCTGTTCTTGAGATGGTCTCTAAATCCAGGTGAAACAGCTCCAGGCCATACTTGGCTCTCATGGGCTTCTTCAGATTTTCTTCAGCTTCAGCTCGAACTGGTATGTGAACAGTCGATACTGTGTGCCACAGTCGGTCCCTGACCTTGTTCTGACTGATATTCTTGTCTTTCCACACACTTAGCCATCTGGTCAGGTAAGCATACATGTTGTTGTTGTTGTTAAGTGCCGTCGAGTTGGTTCCGACCCAT
This sequence comes from Chrysochloris asiatica, assembly GCF_000296735.1. Lineage (NCBI taxonomy): Eukaryota > Metazoa > Chordata > Mammalia > Afrosoricida > Chrysochloridae > Chrysochloris > Chrysochloris asiatica. The sequence goes on from NW_006408662.1 coordinate 4,108,050, forward strand.
ACTGACCCTCTAGAGAGTTTCCAAGGAGCGACTGGCGAGCTTGAACCACCAACCTTGCAGTTCAAACCGACTGTGCAGTCGGGTGCATTAATCCACAGTGCCACACCAGGACTCCTAGCATACCTAGTCACAGTTTATGTTGAAAAAAGGTATTTCCAATGAAAAAGTTGTTGGCCTTGCAAAATTTTGTCATGTGATTTCTGGTGTCTTTTCTGTCACCAAGGCCATAATTTCCAACTTTGATTTCTACTTTTATATTCCAATCACTAGTAATTTATGAATATATCTTGATTGCATGTTTGATCGATTTCAGACTGCAGATGTTGATAAGAATCTTTGATTTCTTCACCTTGGCTTTAGTGGGTGGTGTGTGAATCTGGATAATAGTCATATTAACTGGTCTTCATTGTAGATGTTTGGATATTATCATGCCACTGAAAGTGGTATACTTCAGGGTTGATCTTGAAATGCTCTTTTTGAGAGTGAATGTGATGCTATTCATCAATTTGTCATTCCAGGCATAATAGACCATATGATTGTCTGTTTCAAAATGGCCAATACCAGTCTATTTCACCTCACTAATGCCTGTTATTCAAATTTTCGTACCAACCACTAAAGCTAGTGATGATGAAATTGAAGAATTCTACCACCATCATTCCGAAATTGATTAAACATGCAATTGGAATGCAAAGGCTGGAAACAAAGAGGAAGGATCAGTAGTTGGAAAATATGGCCCTGGTGATAGAAATGATGCTGGAGATCACATGATAGAATTTTGTAAGACCAGTGACTTCTTCATTGCAAAGACCTTTTTAAAACAACATAAAAGATGACTGTACACATGGTTCTAACCAGATGGAATACACAGAGATCAAAATGACTACATATGTGTAAGGAGACGGTAGAAAAGCTCCATCCATATCATCAGCAAAACCAAGGCCAGGGCAGACGGTGGAACAGACCATCAATTGCTCATATACAAGTTCAGGCTGAAACTGAAGAAAATGAAAACAAGTCCACAAGAGCCAAACTATGACATTTAATACATCCCACATGAATTTAGAGATCATCAAAGAACGGATTTGATGCCTTAGACACTAAAGACTGAAGACCAGAAGAGTTGTGGGATGACATCAAGAACATCATATAGGAAGAAAGCTAAAAGCCATTAAGAAGACAAGAAAGAAGGAAAAGACCAAAATGGATGTCAGAAGAGACTCTGAAACTTGCTCTCCAACATAGAAATGCTAAAGCAAATGGAAGAAATGAGGAGGTAAAAGAACTGAACAGAAAGTTTCAAAGGTTAGCTTGAGAAGACAAAGTCAACTATTACAACGAAATGTGCAAAGACCTGGAGTTAGAAAACCTAAAGGAAAGAACACACCCAGCATTTCTCAAGCTAAGGGAACAAAAGAAAAAAAAATTCAAGCCTCGACTTGCGGTATTGAAGGATTCTCTGGGCAAAATATTGAACGATTGAACGATGCAGAACACATCCAAAGAAGATGGAAGGAATCACAGAGTCACTGTACCAAAAAGAAATGGTTGATGTGTAGGCATTTCACGAGGTAACATATGATGAAGAGCCAGTGATCCTGAAGCAAAAAGTCCAAGGTGCATTGAAGGCATTGGCAAAGAACAAGGCCCTGTGAACTGATGGAATACAAATTGAAATCTTTTGACAAATTGATGCGGCACTGGAGGCACTCACTCATCTATGCCAAGAAATTTGGAAGACAACTACCTGGCCAACTGACTCTAAGAGAGCCTATATTTGCCCATTCCAAAGAGAGGTGGCCTAATGGAATGCAGAAATGATCAGAAAATATCATTAATATCACATGCAAGTAAAACCTTACTAAAGGTAATACAAAAATGGCTGCAACCATACAGTGACAGCGAACTTCCTGAGATTCAGAAGAGGACGTGGAATGAGGGATATCATTACTGATGTCAGGTCCATCTTGGCTGAAAGCAGAGAATACCAGAAAGATGTTTACCTGTGTTTTATTGACTATATAAAGGCTTTTGACTGTGTGGATCATGACAAGCGATGGACATTACAGAGCGTGAGTATTCTGGAACATTTATTTGTGCTCCTAAGGAACCCAAACATAGACCAAGAGGCAGTGTCTTTGGAACAGAACAAGGGCACACTGAATGGTTTAAAATTAGGAAAGGTGTGTGCCAGGGTTGTATTCTTTCACCATCCTTATTCAATCTGTATTCTGCACAAATAATCGGAGAAGCTGGATTACATGAAGAAAAACGTTACTTCAGAATTGGAGGAAAAATTAACAACCTGTTGTATGCAGATGATACAATTTTGGTTGCTGAAAATAAAGAGGACTTAAAATATTTACTAATGAAGATCAAAGACTGCAGCTTTTGGTATGGGCTGCACCTCAATGTAAAGAAAACAAAAATCCTCACCAGTGGTTCAATAAACAACATCTCTGTATATGTAGAAAAGATTGAAGTTGTCAAAGATTTAATTTGGTCAGATCAGCTATCAGCACTCATGGAAGTAGCAGTCAACAAATCATAGGACATTTTAATTAAGCAAAGTGCTGCACATGACCTGTTTAAAGTGTTGAAAAGCAACTCTTTGAGGACAAAGTGTCAGTTTTGAGGACTAAGGTACACCTGATCCAAGCCATGGTATTTTCAATAACCTTATATGTATTTGAGTTAAGAAGAATATTGAGAGTACGGTGGACTGTCAAAATAACAAACCAATCTGTATTGGAAGACGTATAGCCAGAGTGCTCCTTGGAAGCCAGGATGGCCAGACTTCGTCTCTCATACTTCGGACATATTGTCAGGAGGGACCAGTCCCTGGAGGAGGATTTCATATTTGGTTAAATGGAAGGTCTCAGAAAATAGGAAGACCCCCTTACCATGAGACGGATTTGCACAGTGGTTGCAGCAATGGGCTCAGGCTTAGCAAGGGTTGTGAGGTTGATGCGGGACCAGGCAGTGTTTTGTTCCGTTGTACGTAAGGTGGTTATGAGTTGGTGCTGACTTGATGGTACCTAACAGCAACAGCTTTGCCTAGGTATCCATCTTCAAGCATTCCATTTCGTTTTTGATGACTTCTGATTTTCCTAGTTAATACTTCAGACATTGCACTTTCTGGTTATTGGTGGATGTTTGCAGCCGTGCCTTCTCATTTTGAGTAAGGATGCAGCGACTAAAGAAAGCCCTAAAAGTGTTACTTACTCCCTCCACGTCGCTAAGGCCTACTCAGCTTTGACGAGGCAGTTCTTGACGCAGACGTAGTTTATGTGACTTCTAACGTGAGGGGCTGAAGTTCTAGTACTTAAACAGACAGTATTCTGCAACTATCTGTGAGGTTTTCACTGGCTAGGTTTTTTGGTTGTTGTTGTTTTTTTTTGTTTTGTTTTCAAAAGTAGATTGCCAGTTTTTCCTTCCCAGTCTGTCTAAGTTCTTAGTCCATCGTGGTTGACATGAATGACATCTGAAACATTGGGGGCATAGCTTTTGTTGGGCCCACCACAGTGCGACCAACTGATAGGCGAGCAGTGGATTGTGATATATACTTTCCACAGTTACAAAGGCATTTATTATTTAATTTCACCTTTAACTGTCAGCTGTCAGCATGGTTTCTGTTATATTCTTTCATACCTCCATGCTTTAGAAACTACAGAGAATACATGCTGTACTTAATAAAGCAGCATGCAATATTGATGAACTATCTATGGAAGAATTAAGAAACCTGTTTTATTCCACGAGAAGGAAATTTCTATGTAACTTTCCATTAACATTAGGGGAAAAAGGATTAAAATGCCAAACATTTGTGTCCTTTTAGACTATATGTGCTATAACATTACCCTTGGGATAGGTCTTTTAGCAGGTGAAGGAAGACCTAGTATTTTAATTTTGGTTCTCTTACTTTTTCTTTTTAAATTACGAATTTGTTGGAATTAGATCTTCCCCCACCCCCTCCCATCATGTTTGACACGTAATGAGAGGTAAAGCACTTCTTCACAAACTTAACATCTAATTTCCTGATTTTTTTTGTTTTTTTCCTTTTTGCTTCGTAGTACAAAAGAGAAAAGGTGAAATTCAAAGCATTCCTCCCTCCGCCCTTTGTATTAATTCTAGTGAAAGCTTATGTGTGTTAACCCCATGTGAGTATAATGATATCAGAAAGGAAACCAAGGTATATAATGATATTATTAAACATACATTCTCTTTCTCTTTAGTGAAATAAGACTAATCATTTTAAAGACTGTTTAAGGCATGCTTTTGACCAACAGAATAGCATTTACTGAACATTACTGTGCTTGGCTAGCAGCCGTGTTACTGTCTTGGAAAGTCTTGATATGTGTTTTATTGATTATACTAATTTTCCCTTCTAAATATGGATAGCGATGTGGTAACCAAGTGTCTTAAACAACGGATCTTTGTTAAGATATTAATTATGGCAAGGGTATTGGTGTGATTACAAACATTAGTGTAAACTCTGCAGAGGAGACTATATACATATGTCAGCCTCCTGATGATTAGAGAAACAAAGCTAAACACAAAGTGTGTGCTTGTGTGTGTGTTGTTGTGTACTGTTGAGTCGATTCCAACTCAGACTTTTAAATCCTATTTTGATATTTATATTTGTGGTTTTATATAAAAATGCAATGTTGTCAATGAATTAAGATGTGAAACATGTTGATTAAGTAAGGAAGTAAAACTTGTAGAAAATGCTCAGCTAGCAAAAGCATACTTTTAGTAATAACGTTTACTGGAGTTAAGCAACTCTATAACTCTGTATGGAGTCCTGGTATGGCGCTGTGGGATAATGTGTCAGACTGCAAAGTCATTTGAACTGCAAGGTTGGGGGTTCAAGCTCACCAGCCGCTCCTTGGAAACCCTCTACAGGGTCACTACCAAATCAGAACCGACTTTACGGCACTTACCAACAACACAATAACTCTATATGGAGTCCTTCTGCTAAAATTCTGAATTTTTATTACATATGTTGTTTCAGAATTTACTCTGTTTAAAGACTGAGCTTTGATATCAAGAAAAGAACTTACCTACAGATACAAGGAGGCCTGGCGTGGTGCTGCAGCATAAGCACTGGAGTGTAAGAGTTGGTTTGAACTGCAAGGTCAGTGGCTCAGAGCCACCCACCACTTCTCGGAAACCCTATACATGGTTGCTATGAATTGGAACTAATGCGACTATACTTTACAACAACAACCACAATTTTAAAATCGTCAGAGTGGCAGAGGCATGTGAAATGGCTACAGGAACCACCGAAATACTGTAAGTTTAGTGAAAGTGCTACAGGAAAAGAAGTGGTTACATTCCTCAACTTAGAACAATAAAGTCAAGAACCATTCCTTCATCTCTGTTTGCTCAATAGTTTGGCCTGTGTGTGTCCAAGCTGAGGGAAAAGCATCTGTTTGTTGGTTGAGGGTCTTTGTATTCTATGTTGTTAACTGCTGTTGAGTCAGTTCCAATTCATAGCAATCCTGCGTAGGGTTTCTGAGAAGTGGCTGGTGGGTTTGAACTGCCGACCTTGCAGTTCAAATCGGCCTTGTGGCCCAGCGCATTGTCTGCAGTGCCACTCCAGGACTATACAGTCTTCAAATGAAATGCATGAATAACAGATCCTAAGTACACACATTATTTTTTTAAATGATATGATGCTGACAGATCTGTGAACTCAGAACCAATGGCTTAGACCTAGCAAATTACTTGGCTATGTTCATCTAATAAGGAGCTCTGGTAGCTTAGTGGTTACAAGTCGGGCTACGAACCTCAAGGTCAGCAGTTGGAAATTACTGGCCATTCCATGGGAGAAAGATGAGGCTTTCTGCTCCTGTGAAGATACACAGCCTCAGAAACCCTATGCAGAGTCGCCTTGAGTCAGAACTGACTCCACGGCACACTGCTACCACCACCGTTCATCCGATACCGCCGTTGAGAACCATCTTGGTGCCAAGCATATGTTGGGCAGAATGGATGGTCTCTGCTTTCTTCTCTGAGAGAGCTCACATGTGTATATGCTGTGGAAGTGGAAAGTTTGATAATGTGTCACAGGTGGGGTCCAGAAAAACCAATTCTGTAGATCATTACAAAGGTAAGCTGGTTTTCTTCCACCTGCATGTCCTGTTTGGGATTTTGAAGGCCCTATCTTAGCACACACTGGGGGTAAGCTTCAGGTCTGCCTTTATTGGAAGCGAGATCTGGACCAAAACCTAATTTGTTAGCCTCAGTTTTCTCGTAGACGGTGATACCAACTACAAAAATAAGAACGAGGTAGAAATAAAAGTCTTATACATAGTGACGACTTAAACAATGTAGCTTTTCACTACATGTGTATTTTTTAACTGGAGAGAAAATAGATTTAAATGGGGCCTGAGTTACTCTAATACCAAACTGTGCTTACTCTTTTATTATATTTCTAAAAATAGCCATCTGGTTCATAAATGCCAGGCTGTAAGTCCACAGTTGATCTTTTTGGCTTCCCTAGATATTTTCTAAGTAGCATTTTATGCTTTTATTAAAAGTTGCAGGTTGAATGTCATATCCGTTGGCCGATATGCATTAATGAGCTTGATAACCATACCTCCGTCGTGAATGTGAGGTGGAAAACGAAAGACTATTAGAAAGTTTTAAGTCAAGAAATCAACCTGTTTAAATATGTAGTGAAGTTGCTGAGTCTATAAAGGATTGATATTGGATAAGATGAGCTATCCCATAATCTCAATGAGTTCCATCCTTTTTTCTATTAAAGACCGCTTGCTGTGCACTCTCACCTGCCTAGATGTCCAGGAGTTGTGTACTGTGTCAGTCACAAGAGATTTCAGCAGAATTGATATTTTTGTTGTTGCCATTGGTGCTTGTAGACCTAAACCATCCATTATATAGTGGAATATCAAACCTGCTCCCCATAGCCAGTGGAACAGACACCGACCAATAACGACTTTCAGATGTTTGAGTATGCTACCAGCCCTCCCGAGAGGCGTACTAGTTCCACATTCTGCAGATGCTATCATAGTCAGTATGTGCCGGAAGTGTGTTCAGAATCGTAAGGGCAGGGAGATGATGAACTGCAAAAGGGGCCTAGTGCCATGGTGCCAGCTCCCACTCTTGGCTGCTGGTCAGAACTGCCACCTTCCCAGATCTACTGAGTCACAACTCCTTGGAGTGGACCCTGAGAATCTTTGCTTTGAACAAGCTTTCCAGTTGATTCTGATGATCACATTGATTTGGGAATCACCATTATTAACTGGGAAATTAAGCCTCCAGACATAAGATTATCCTGTGTTTCTGACTGTCCAATTAATGTCTTTAACCTGGATGTTCTCCCTAAATCTCAAAGTTGATATAGGTAAAAATAAGACATCTTTACTTCTGAGATCTTCTGTTTTTAGCTAGAAGCACCTCCCTGTGGTACAGGCTTAAATATCTGCTCCCTTTGGATCATGTCTGCTGCCTTTTGAAAAAATTCTTCAACTATCTTATTACCACATATTCTACCTCTGCTGTCTTTCTGACCGAAAACTAAACCAACCAAATCAAACCCAGACAAAACACACCAAACTATCCCTCCCACAAAACTCTGTTGCTCAGTTGGGTTTGATACCTCACCACAATGACGACACCAAACTCAGCCACAGGGCTTATTAGGGAAGTTAAGTGCCGTTGAGTTGGTTCCAAACTCATAGGGGCCCTCTATATGCATACAAGGAGATGCTGATAGTTTTGAACTACCAACCTTATGGTTCAAACCAACTTTGGAATCCAGTGCTCATCCTACAGTGCCACATCAGGAATTCGTTAGGGAAGTTGTTGCTTTTGTTGTAAAGTGCCGTCGAGTTGGTTCTGACCCATAGCGACCCTGTATATGGTTTCCGAGGAACAGCTGGTGAACTTGAACCGCCGACCTTGCAGTTCAAATGGCTTTGCAGTCTGGCGCATTAACCCACAGTACCACACCAGGACTGCATTAGGAAATTTAGCAGGTGACAATTCAGAGTCAGAGCTGCTCAGGGCACAGTTCTTCCTGTCAGGACATGCTCTTCTCAACCCTGCCCACAGGTTGGCCTCTCTGCACAGGTGATGGGACACACCTCGGCTAGGGCTGCTTGTAAGCACTCACAGGGCACACTCCTCCATCCTAAATCTCAGCCTGAAGTCACTCAGCTCCAGCTCCATGCTCAGTAAACCTAGGTTCCCCAGTTCAGTGCTGAGGCACCCCCTTTTGTAAACAAGCCTTTTGCCTGCCCAGAGTACCTCAGCTTGTTCCGTGGATTGGGAAGCCCACCACCACTGCCTGCTGCTCTTCTGCCCCTCCTCCAGTGTCACAGCTTTCTGTCTCCGGGTACAGGAAGGTTAGTGTGCAGGAATTTCTGGGGCCAAAGGAGTCCTCTTTGATGGTGTTGAGATTACTCCCTCCTACTTCTGAGGTAAGGAGCTCTGGTAGCGTAGTGCTTTTGAGTCGGGCTGTTAACCTCAAGGCCAGCAGTTCGAGACTACCAGCTGTTCTTCAGTAGAAAGATGAGGTTTTCTGCTCCTGTAAAGATTTACAGCCTTGGAAACCATAAGCAGGGTCACTATGAGTTGGAACCGACTCCACGGCACACCACCACCACTTCTAACTCATTTTGTACCCATGTTAAAGTTCTACACTTTTGTAATCACAATGAACTCTGTTACTCATTCACACCGGAAGCATCACCCTATCAATACTGTCTCCCACCTTCTTATCCAGACCCTTCAGGTAAAGGGTCATTTATTTGGTGCAAGTTATAAAGAGTAAAGCTGGAAGAGACATAGTAAGCAATTCACTACACCACAAGCTACCCCCGCCCCCGACTACTCTTTTAGCCATTTGCCCATTCCTCCAGGTTAATGTGCTGGACTGCAAGGTCAGTTTGAATTGTGGGTCGGTGATTCAAGCTCACCAGCTGCTCCTTGGAAACCCTATACAGGGTTACTATGGGTCGGAATAACACTTAACAACACCACCAATCAGCAGGATCAGCTTTCCCATCAATTGTTTTCACTGAACATGAGAACTTGTAAGGCCCCCACTGCATACCATTGTCTCCCCCCTTTTCAGATATCCACTTCTAAATTGCCTGTTCGTACCAACCTGGTACTCTCAGGAGGCGAGCATGAAGAGTCTTCTGTTTCTGTTGGAACTTTGGGCATCTGCTTTTATCACCAAAGTCCAGTCTAGAGCAAGCCATCCCAGCTAGGTCAGCCCTAGCCTACACCCACCTTGCTGTACTGCAGACCAGCTCTAGCTGCCCGTCCCTCTCTCAGCCCGGCCCCCCACTGGCTAGGTTTGTGCCCCTAGGTTCGGTAGTCCACATTTCCCACCCGTTAGTTTTTTGCCTTCTCTTTCTGTCTCTTCATGCTACGTATCCTCCACTTTCACTCTTCATATGAACAGGGGCGATCACTAGTAAGCATAGGCTATCTGCTCGCCAGTCAACCCTCTTCAGATTTCAGTTGTAGATGGGGTTTCAGTTGAGAAGGTTGTCTCTCAAGGACATAGTTTTTTCCTACCCTCTTACTCATAATACAAAATGCCAAACTTATATTTTTCCCTGCAGGTCTCTCCTTCGAACATAAATCACCTGTTCCCTCAGCAGTTGTGGGTGGGGCTTTGGCTTTCTACTAAAACCCCAATATTTTATACTCAAGCTACTGGCTTAAATAAAGCCTATTCCTGCCAGGCAATTCCTCTCTCTCATTTTAGCAGATCTAATCAAGTATAGGCTAAAGGTGGGCTTATATGTTCTCTCTAATCAAGGTACCGCTAGCCATTCCCATCACACACGTGCATATGGCCCCAGGCCTCGAGCTGACAGGTGGGTCAAGTAGGCCCTGCCTCCTTGTCAGCTGTCTTGCTTATCTGGCCTGTCTTTTGCCACAGGTTACTCCAGTAGTCGACTTTCTCTCCTCCTTTGCAACGTAACATTCCTTAATTCCTTTCAACCATTATAATGAACAACCGCCAATGTAACCTAAGAATCCAAAGTTTCACTTCCCGTGCCTCATTGGGCTTTCTCCTACAAAGTCCCATGTTTCCACAGTCTGGAACCATTGCAATGAATCCCGCTTCTGATGTGAGCTGTCATAAAACAACACAGCCATCTTTCTAACAGCATGCTCTCGTCCTCAGCTGGGTGCAGTAAGTCATTGCAGTGACCACTCGGAACTCAGACACCGTCCTCCCTAGGGAAGTTAACACGTTACAATTCAGGGTCAGAAATGCTCCTGACACGGTGGTTCTTGCAGTCAGAACAGCCTCTCCTCATCTGTTCTCCCAGGTGGTCCTCTCCCTCCTGGGGCAGTGTTACCAGGCTCCTGGAATGCTTCTGATCACTGATCACAGGGCCTGCCATCCCACCAAGAGTTCAACCTGAAGGTATTCCCCTCCAGCATCATGAGCCTGGAGACAGCCCAGTCTTCAAGCAAGCCTCCTACCCAAAGCCACTCAGGGGTCCTAGTCCTGCGGGCAGGGAAGCCCACCCCCCGCAGCCTGGTTCTCTGGCTCTTGGTTCTGATTCTGTTTCTCCTCCAGTGTAACATTTTTCCTGTCCTTGGGTCTCAGCGAGGCTCTTGGTGCTTTGGGACCGCTGGGCCCAATTGACGTAACTCCAACCTGGCTCTTCTTTGATGGTAGTGGTATCTCTCCTCTGGCTTCTGAAGTGGCTCATTGTATGCCCCTGTGAAAACTCGAAGCTTTTACGGCCACAGTTACTAACATAACTGAATCATATCATCTTATCAGCATCTACTCCCACTTTCTCTTACCTAGACCCATCAGGGACAGAGTAATTTCGTGGGACTTACAAATACTAAAAGGGGCTCTGGTAGTATAGTGGTTACAAGTCAGGCTGCCAACCTAAAGTCAGCAGTTCAAAACTCCCAGTGGTTCTGCAGAAGAAAAATGAACCATTTTGTTCCCGTAAAGATTTACAGCCTCAGAAACCCTATGCAGGGTCGCTATGAGTCGGAACCAACTCTGCGGCACTCCACAAAGACTAAAGCTAGAAGAGACCTACTAAATAATTCATGACACCACACTGACCCTCATTATCCTTCCTCAGGACCACTACACCAGTTAGTGGAGTTTTGCTCCAGCCTCTAACTTCTAACTGAATTCTTTGGATTCTGAGTTCTCATTTAACTGAGATTTGTTTGTTAAGGCAGCTTGCTGATGCTGCAAGCTAAACACTTCAGCATTCAAGCATTCTTACAATATCATCTCACTTTGATGTCTTCTATGCACCACAAGTGGTCCTGGTGTGGCACTGCCAGTTAATGCACTGAACTGCGAGATCTGCTTGGATTCCAAGGTCGGTGGTTCAGGCCCACCAGCTGCTCCTTGGAAACCCTATACAGGGTCGCAATGGGTCGGAACCAACTCCACAGCACTTAATAACAACAACCACAATTCACCATAAGCTTTGGCCACACCTGGCCACTCCTGACTGTGCCTGCTCTACCTGCCCACCAGGTGGTTGGAGGTGTAGTGTTTCTTTTTCCCTCTTCAGCCCCACCTGCCATTCTTCCTCTGTGCTTCGGGGCCCAGCCCAAGAGTTCCTCCCTCCAGAAACTTCTCCTGGACCCTCCTTTCAGCCCTCTGCTGCACGCTCATTGCTCATTGTTTTCTCAATTTGATTAGCCATTAAGCTCCTGCAGAATGGAGGCTCATTCATCTGATGGCCCCTGTAGCACTTAGCAAAGAATCTCATGCCTGTTAGATGAGGCAGGAACTAATTGAAGACTGCATTATAATTCAGTTGAATTCTAATTGAATTTCAGCAAAGGATGCACTTATAACAGTTTAAATCAGAATTTTAAAGGGTTGGGTATCTTTTAATTGCTGCAAAAAACTATTACCACCTCTTACCTCAGGAACAGATTCAACTATGTCAAAATAGTGCATTTTGGGGGCACTAAACTGGCGCTGCATTAGCGTAGTGGTTAGGAATCAGGTTGCTAACCTCAAGGTCAGCAGTTCGAAACTACCAGCTGTTCCGCAGGAGAAAGATGAGGCTTTCTGCTCCTGTAAAGATTTACAGCCTCGGAAACCCTGTACAGGGTAGCTATGAGTCGGAACCGACTCCACAGCATATAACCACCACCAATGTGGTGCTGTGGGTTAATGCACTGGACTGCAAGGTAGTTTGAACTGCAAGGTCGGTGGTTCAAGCTCACCAGCCGCTAAACACTTTAGCATTCACTCTGTTGTTGTTAAGTACCATGGAGTCGGTTCCGACTCACAGCGACCCTGTACAGGGTTTCTGAGGCTGTAAATCTTTATGGAGGCAGAAAGTCTCATCTTTCTCCCACGGAATGGCTGGTAGTTTCAAACTGCCAACCTTGAGGTAAACACTGGGAAACGCTACACAGGGTCGCTGTGAGTTGGAATCAACTCAACAGCACTTAACAGCAAAAAAGAAAGATAGGAGTTCTGGTGTGGTGCTTTAGGATAAGCATTGAACTGCTAACTGCAAGGTCAGCAGTTCAAACCCATCAGCAGTTCCTCAGACCAACACAGGGTCATTATGAATCAGAACCGACTCCACAGCACTTAACAGCACCAACAGCAACAGAGAGAGGAAGGTTATTTGAAAGGAGACTAAAGGAATTCTTAATATTGTTTGCAGCAGACTTGCCTAATACCCTATGTCATGCTGTTTAATTTCTTGATTGCTGCTTCCTTGGGATTTGACTGTAGATCCAAGTAAAATGAAATCCTTGGTAACTTTAATTGTTTTCTCAGTTTATCGTGATGTTGCTTCCATACTGAAGACTGTAGTCTTTGCTTTCAGCAAACAGCGTTGTGTTATTTGCATAGTGCAGGTTGCTAATGAATTGTCCTCAATTCTCTTCCCTCTAGTGTAGCTTCTTTGATTGTTTGTTCAACATGCAGATTGAATAAGTATGGTGAAACTATATAATCTTGACGCACCTCTTTGCTGATTTTAAACCACACAGTATTTCCTTGTTCTAGTCTAACTGCTGCCTCTTAGTCTATGGATAGGTTCCACATGAGCACAATTAAGTGCATGAATTCCAATTTTTCACAATGATATCCATAATTTGTTATGATCCACAGAGTCAGTAGTCAATAGAACATAGGTAAATATCTTTATGGTATTCTTTGCTTTCAGCCATGATCTATCTGATGCCAACAATGAGATCCCTAGTTTCATGTCCTCTTCCTAATCCAGCTAGACTTTCTGTTAATGTACTGTTATAACCAGTTTTTGAAATACTGTCAGCAAAATTTTACTTGCATGCGGTATTAATGATATTGTTCAGTAATTTCTGCATTCTGTTGGATTACACTTCTTTGGAATGAGCACAGATATAGATTTCTACTAGACAATTTAACTGTCATCCAAATTTCTTGGCATAGATGATCGCGTACCTCTAGCTCTGTATCAGTTTGTCGAAACTTCTCAGTTTGTTTTCTGTCATTTCCTGGAGCCTTGTTTTTCGCCAGTACCTTCAGTGTAGCTTGGACTTCTTTCCTCAGTACCATCAGTTCTTGATCATGTGCTGTCTCTTGAAATGGTTGAATGTTGGCAAATTTTTTTGGTCCAGTAACTGCATATATTTTCCATCTTCTCTTGATGCTTGCTGTGCTGTTTGATCGGTTGCTCGCAAAATCCTTCAATATTGCAACTTGAGGCTTGATTTTTTTCCTTCAGTTCTTTCAGCTTGGGAAATGCTGAGCATGTTCTTCCCTTTTGGCTTTCTAACTCGAGGTCTTTGTGCATTTCATTATCATACTTTTTCTCTCCAATCTTTGAAATCTTCTGTTCAGCTCTTTTCCTTCATCATTTCTTGGTTTTTTGTTTTTTGTTTTAAATGGGTATTCTGCATTGAACAACAAGTTTCAGAGTCTCTTTGGTCATCCATTTTTGCCTCTTCTTGTCTTTTGTCAATGATTTCTTCATGTATGATGTTGTTCTTCATGTATGATGTCATTCAACAACTCTTTTGGTCTTTGGTCGTTAATGTTAAATGGTTCTCAGTGGTACTGAGATGGTCTCTAAATTTGGGTGGGATAAACTCAAGGTTGTAATTTGGCACTTGTACACTTAATTTTTTTTCAGTTTCAGCTTGAACGTGCAAAAGGGCAATTAGTCTATTGTGTAGTTGGCCTCTGCCCTTATCCTGACTGATGATATTATTGAGTGGCCCCATCATCTGTTTCCACAGTAGTTGATTTGGTTTTGTGTAATCCATCAGCAAGGTACAAGTGTATAGTCACCATTGATGTTGTTGGAAAAGTTACGGTCTTGTGACATCCTGGATGTCTGGCATCATTCCTATCACCAACTAATGACCCTTCCTTGTTTCCAACTTTCACATTCCAGTCGCTAAGTAATTATGAATGTATTTTTATGGCAAGGTTGGCCAATTGCAAATACAGAAATTGGTAAAAATAGTGATTGGTGCATAAATTTGAGTATCAGTCATATTAAGTTGCCTTCTTTGTAGACATATAGATATTATCCTATCACTGACTGTGTTGTACTTCCAGATAGGTCTTAAAATGTACTTTTTGAAGATGTATTTGACACCATTCCTCTTCAATTTGTTATTCCTGATATGAACAGGCATGTGGTCTTGCTAGTGACAACACTGGTCACCGACAAGGGGAAGTGGGGGAAAATAGCAATGAAGTTGCCCGCTAAGTCCAACCACGTTCAATAGACTCCTGTCAACCTGGGTTGAGACCTGGTTGGCCAGCAGTATAGTGAGACCTGGGGACTCCTGGGCCCAGGGACAGGGACATGGCCACAGAGGACTAGAGTGGAGAGTGATGTGTCCAGCTGATATGAAGTGAGGGGAGAGGTACAAGAACACCCATACTTGCAGATAATACCCACTTAATATGGTTTCAATGGCTGGATGATGAGAACTCGACAGAACAAGAAAGAAGAGGGAAAACAGTAATCCACTACAATTTGATGAACTTGACCTATACTTAAGGATGTAGTAGCTCAAAAGAAGGAATGAATCTTTACTGCAATGATCATTCCCACCCCCTCGGTACACAGGGTTGATAGGGATGGGCAACTTAGACATTGGCTACCCCAAATGTGGGGGCTACAAGGGAAAGAAATGACTGGCTTACAAGCTTTCAAGAGGGAGCCTAGTTCTGGAGGGTGTGCGGGAAGGTAGAATCTCCACTGAGTGGTGTCCAACCTGTCTGAACAGGACTGATGAAAGGAGATCGGGATAAGACTCTTGTGGTTCAATAGTGAATGATTGCTATCAGGACTGACTGTGAGTGTTGGAAGGTAAAGGTAGATGTTTTGGAACAAAAGGAGGGGAGTGGTTCATTTTGCAGTCCAGGAGTGAAGGTCCCTGGAACCATCAAGAGAAGAGACGAGGGGGAGGGGGAGCAAGAGGGGAGCAGAACCCTATCCAGAGAAACAGTGATGCCAGAGATGGAACAGCTGGAGACTCTGGACCCAGAGAGGGAGAGGGGCTGTGTGCTGATGACCTGGGGGGCAGGCTTGCAGGGTGTACCCTTTAGTTGTTTGATGATACATGGAGGGGATTGTAATCATTGCAGTGAAACAATATAGGATAGGATGAATGTAAACTATTTCTCATGTAAACCATGACTTCATTCACAATAAAACCTTAAAAAAAAAAAAAAAATCGTCATTCCTGGCATATGAGTGTCCTATTAGAAATGGCCAATATAATCCATCCTAGCTTATCGATCTTTATGCATTCCATTTTGTGTTTGCCAACCTTCAATTTTTCCTAGATTCATACTTTCTAGATGAGACTTTCTGATTATTAATGAATATTTGCAGCTGTTTCTTCTCATTTTGAGTTGTGCCACATCAACAGATGAAGGTCTCTGAAGCTTTACTTCATCCATGTCATTATGGTGGACTCCACTTTGAGGAGGTATCTTTTCCCTACATGTATTTTGAGTGTCTTTCCACCTGACGGGTTCATCTTCCAGCATGATATCAGTCAATGGTACACTGGTATCCTAAGGATTTCACTAACCAAGCATTTTAGAAGGAGATTGCCAAGTCCTTCTTAGTAGTCTAGAAGCTTTGCTGAAATCATTCCACTGTGGTGGCCAGAAAGGTATTTGAAATTCAGGTGGCATAGCTTTCAGTCTTATAGGAACACACAAGTCTCCCAGGATGACAAACTGTAAGATTAGTGGCGGGTACCTTTTATAAGCAGCAGTACCTTACCTTTGGTTTTGAAGATAAGAAATTAAATAGAAAACAAATTATTTTTATTATACTGTTGATAGATTTTAGCTCCTTTGGACTTTGTATCTGAAGAGAAATTTCCGAACAGTTCAGTTAACTCATTAGATCCATTATCTGCTGGTCTGTCATGAAGGAGCCCTTGTGTGTGCCCAGGACACCCTGAAATTTAGCTCCCACTGAATCCACACACATGCTGTATTATTGCAGCTGAGAACACAGGAAATGGTCAAATAGAGAAGTAGTCTGAATGTAGGTCATTGACTTGCCAGTTATTAACTGACCCACGCTGGACTTCAATGTTGGCGGCTCAAGCTTACCAGCCACTCCTAGGAAACCCTATACAGGATCACTATGAGTCAGAACTGACTTGACGACATTTAATAACAACAACGTTAGAGTGCTGGAGTCCTGATGTGGCACTGTGGGTTAATGCAGTGGACTGCAAAGTTGGTTTGAACCGCAAGGTTGGCGGTTCAAACTCACCAGCTGTTTCTTAGGAAATCTTATACAGGGTTGCTATGGGTCGGAACCGACTTGAGGGCACTTACCAACAGCAACAATTTAGAGTGCCAGTTGTCTTGCTCATGAGCTAAGAATCTCCTCAAGGAGCCTCGAGACTCTTTCCTGAGTAAAGTACTTGTCAATATTGATTTCTAGTGTTTTAGAGACAAGTATTGAATAATGATTCCACAGTGAGAGTGCTGGTTTAAAGCCACTGTCTGCTGCTTTTTTGTGACTGAATATATCTTAATCCCCTTTAAATAGTGATGGCTTGAATAAAACAATTTTAACTTGAAAACCACTGCTCATTTCCTCCCAATGCAAATGCCATTTAACATGATCTATTGTGAGCCCTGGCATGGCACTGTAAAATCAGGCACTTGACTGCTAACTACAAAGGTGCTGCTTCAAACCCACCAGCTGCTCCTTGGAAATCCTATACAGGGTCGTTATGAGTTTGAACTAACTCAACACCATTTAACAACACCAACTGCATGACGAGCACTGGTGTGGCATTGTAGGATAAGCACTGGACTGGTAACTGCAAGTTGACAATTCAAACCCATTCACCCCTGTCAGAAACCCTGTCCAGGATTGCTTTGAGTGGGAATCGACTTGACACCATACAACAACATCATGAAAGCCCGTGTAAAAGTTATGGACAGGTTTAAAATCTGTATGATTTTATTGTATTGAATGTAACCTTAGGTAAAACATACTTAATTTTCCTTTAGACCTCAGTGTCTTCTTCTGAAGAGTGATACTGCCTGTCTAGAATTGTTACGTGGATTCAATGAAATGGTGCAGGCACTTAGTTCACAGTGTGTCTCGTGATACGAGACTTCTCTAAATGGAATAGTGCGTGGCATGCTTGTTCATTTTCCATTCTGCATTTTGCCTGAGAGTTTGGTACCTCTCCAAGGAGTAGCTTAGGTCAACCTGGAGGAGAGTCAGGCTTGTAACTATGACTAATGAGGCCGCAGGTAAACTGCATGCAGAGAACTATGCATGTTTATTGGATGATAAAGAATGAAACCTTTTCCCAAGCATGTCATAGGTCTAATCTCAGTGATGAGTTCCCAGACCCGGAGGATGGAATGGAGGCTGACTATCAAGATAGTAAAGGTCCCAGCTCTGTCTGAGACAGGAATGCTAGGGCGAAGATCCCCATATGCAGGAAGTATGGTGATAAGAACAAAAATTAGCACTTTTTTACAGAATGGAAATGCATGATACTTTTCATTTTACTCAGCATTCAAATCTACCCACCAATCCAGCTGGAGACCACTCTCGCCTGCTCCAGCATAGAAAGGACCCGTGAGAAGAACACACTCATTTATTTATTTTATGAACTTACCCTGTCTTAAATGATGCCACTGCCAAGCCTATAGCACAGACCCATTTATATAAAGTATTATGTGGTAGTTGTTGTTGTCAGGTGCCATCGAGTCGGAACTGACTCATAGCGACCCCATGCACAGCAGAACGAAACAATGTCCGATCCTGGGCCAACCTCACTACTGCTGCCACACTTGAGTCCATCAATGATGCCACCTGGCTGATCCATCTCGTTGGGGGTCTTCCTCTTTTTCTCTGACCCTCCTTGACATCTTTTTCTCTTACCCAGCGACTGTGCCCTCCTGACAATATGTCCAAAGTATGAGAGACGAAGCCTAGCCATCCTGGCCTCCAAGGAGCACTCTGGCTGCACTTCTTCCAAAACATTCCAAAGAGAGGTGACCCAACGGAATGCGGAAATCATCGGACAATCTCTTTGATATCTCAAGTGAGTCAAGTTTTGTTAAAGGTAATACAGAAACGGCTACAATCATACATTGACAGAGAACTTCCAAAGGTTCAAGCTGGATTCAGAAGAGGCTGAGGAATGAGAGATATCATTGCTGATGTCCGATGGATCTTGGCTGAAAGCAGAGAATACCAGAAGGATGTTTACCTGTGCTTTATTGACTACACAAAGGCTTTCGGTTGTGTGGATCATGACAAGCTATGGACAACATTGAGAAGTATGAGTATTCCAGAACACTTAATTGTACTTCTGAGGAATCTGTACCTGGACCAAGAAGCAGTTGTTCGAACAGAACATGGGAACACTGAATGTTTTAAAATTGGGAAAGGTGTGCGACAGGTTGTGTTCTTTCACCATGCTTATTCAACCTGTATGCTGAGCAAATAATACGAGAAGCTGGGTTCTATGAAGTAAAAAATGGCATCAGGATTGGAAGAAGACTCATTAACAACCTGCGATAAGCAGATGATACAACCTTGCTTGCTGAGAGTGAAGAGGACTTGAAACATTTACTGATGAAGATCAAAGACCACAGCTTTCGTTATGGGTTGCATCTCAATGACAGGAAAACAAAAGTATGTGATAGAAGAGTAATAATTACCGAGGGTGTTTGATCTTTGAAAATGTTTGCTAGTTTTAAACCAAGAATATCTTGGGTAGACTTCATTTTTAGTTGAGCTCTGAGAACAGGGGCCTTGTCTATTTTGTTTAAACTCACCAGCTTCTCCACAGGAGAAAGTTGAGGCTTTTGCTTCCCTAATGATTTACAGCCTTGGTCAGAAACCCTATACAGGGTCGCTGTGAATCAGAACCGACTAGATGGCACGTTAGCATCTTTTTTTTTTCCTTAGTAAATTCATAAGATGAAAAGATCAAGATTTATTATCAAACTTGGGATGAGCACACTGACCCTCTGGTCAAGAGGACGCCTGAGAAAACTTTGTAAAATGTCTTCCAGTCCATTCTGGTGAATACCTTTCTCTGCAACATCAGCCCCCTCAGAAAGATGTAGATAGTTTTGTACTCGTTCTGGGTTCTGAGAGACGTGATGCAGACATTGTTGTTGTTGTTGTTGTCTGCAACATCAGCCCCCTCAGAAAGATGTAGATAGTTTTGTACTCGTTCTGGGTTCTGAGAGACGTGATGCAGACATTGTTGTTGTTGTTGTTGTTGTTAAGTTCTGCTGAGTCGGTTCTCACTCATAGTGACCCTGTCTAGGGTTTCCACAGAGCAGCTGGGACCTAATTTCTCTTGGTCTTTATTTCATCATCATACTCATCTTCATTTACTGCTTACAGCAAGTGAAGGCAAGAACTTTGTATATTTATCCCCAGCACTTAGAATTTAGCATAGAGTTAACCCTTGTGATTGTTGTTGTTGTGAAGTGTCATCAATTCGGTTCTGACCCATAGCGACCCTGTATAGGGTTTCCGAGGAGCAGCTGGTGAGCTTGAACCACTGGATCTTGCTGTTCAAACTGCTTTGTAGTCTGGCGCATTAACCCACAGTGCCACAGCAGGACTCCAGAGTTGACACTTGGTAAATACTTATTAATGACAATGATAGTTCTCCCCTGTATAGGCTGATGGTGTAGAACTGTCAAGAACTGTGAAGGTTCTACGATATTACCCTGTTTAAAAGTTAACAAACTAGCCTCCCTCAGTTTGCTGGGTATGGACAGAAGACATGAGACTCTTGGATCAGAGACAAATGACTTTTATTATTCAGCTTAATTGTGGTCATATGACCATCAGGTTCTCTTGTTCTCATTTCTTGAGCCCCAGTTCTCATGGTGTGGTGCAGAGAGATTATAAACTCTGGTAGAGCGGAATCCTGGGCTTCAGGAAACAGGATTCTTAATAGTCAGCATGCTTAGAGTAAATGGTAACCCCCTTTATACTGGACGGAGACATTACCACTATCTTCTTCAACTCTTTGCTTTATCAACATTCTTGACAAGATCATTCATGGTGGAAAGGTGGCCAGTGCCTCTGCTTTCAAGATGTGCAGAAACACGATATACATGTGTTGATCGGTCATATATAGTATATATGAGGAGCCTTGGTAGTGCAGTGGATTACGAGCGGAGCTGCTAACTGCAGGGTCAGTAGTTCGAATCTACCAGTCACTCTGTAGGAGAAAGGTGATGCTTTCTACTCCTTCAGAGATTTACAGCCTCAGAAACCCTACACAGGGTCACTAATGAGTTACAATGGACTCAGTAGCACACAACCATGATGGTGTAGTAAATATTGGCAATATTGATGATGGATTGTACTTTATTCTTATTTCCCAACAGGGGTGTACAATTTCATTATGCCCTCTTAATCTAATCCTTGTCTTACTATTGTTTGCTCCAAAACTTGTGAATGTACATTTTTTCATTTCAGGCACATTGACTATAGTGTTACTTGTTAATTTAGTTTGATCTTAAGGGATTTTTTTTTTTTAAATCATAGCCTTTCATTCTCTAACAGTCTTTTCTGCATCATATTTTTGTTTTATGTAGACTACGACTGAGCATGTATGCTTGTTTTTATAGGTAAAATTTTAGTGGAATTTACCTAGTGGATTGTGATAGAAATTACATTGTATTTTACCAAAGGGACTTCACACTAAGCAAAATATGTAATTTCTTTCTCCATCCTGTATTACTCTTTGTTTTTCTTCTTTTGAGTATGTGAAAGAGCTCATCACTTATTAACCTCGAGAGACGCCTGAAACTTGTGTTGTTGTTAAATGCTGTAGAGTTGGTTCCAACCCATAGTGACCCTGTATGCAGTTTCCAAGGAGCAGCTGGTGAGCTTGAACTGCAGACCTTGCAGTTCAAACAGCTTTGCAGCCTGGCGCATTAACCCACAGCGCCACACCAGGACTCCGAAACTTGTGTGGCATGTGTTAAACGTTTTCTTTCTCAGATTAGGAACACAGATTCTTGAACACAAGTTCATTAGCTCTAAATGCCAATGCATTTGTCATTTAAAATACTATGAGTTTGATTGACAGATACTTAATAGCAGTAATTTTTGCGTCTGATATATGGGGCATAAGTCAAAAAGTATTGCAACAAAGTCATTGAACCCTTTCGATGGCACGTAACAACAATAACAAAATATGAAGCTGTTGTTTCTTACCACATCATCATCTCTCTCCATGTGTCCACTTCTGTAACTCTTCCTTGAATAATTTTGTGCTCTTGGATTTACATTCAGACAGCAGTTTTGACATCCTCCAGGGCCTCAACTCAAGTTCCTTTGTACTAGTCTCTGAGTTTTTGGGGAATAAAATGAAGCTTGAAGGAGAAAGATCAGGACTGTGGGATGGATGGATGGGTTAAGTTTTCCCAGTGAAATCCTGATGGGACTGTCCTTCCTACCCTTGAAGAAAGAGTAGGTACATTGTTGTCATGGAAAAAAATAATTCTTTGGTGCAACTCTTCTGACCTTTTCTCACCAATGCAGTTTTCTTAACACTGCTTCATAGTAAGTACCTGTGACCATACTGTATCTGTCCTTCCAGAATATCTACCAAGATTGCCTCTCTGGAATCCAAAAAGACAGTCACCAGAACCTTTAGAGCTGACCTCTCTGCCTTGACTATAACTGGCCCAACAGACCCCCTCAGATGGCACTGTTTTGATTAGACATTTTTTAAAGGCACCGTGATGAGACTGAGACAAGTGTGTTACTGAGGGAACTTGTCGGCAGTCATCCACTGATCACAGAGACGTGTTTGAACACTCTGAAGCCCATGGATACAGGAACTAGAGGCAAGGTTTGTTCTACTTAGCCTCAGATGTCTGAGTTTAGGGTTTTAAGTGTTCCAGTGAAAGTAACTGGACAAATGGAATGAATGCTTTTAGTTAGCTCTGAATACACCAGTTCAAGCAATCTGGGAATAACAAGATTTTCTTAAAATTGTGTTGAGACAGTTGCATTGTCTTTTATATGACATCATCAGATACTACATTCCCAGCTAGCTCAAGTCTCTTGAATGAGTAGGTAGGAGTCAAACATTGTGGAATGAAAAGATTGAATACAGCGTGACAGTGAGTCCTGGTGTGGTACTGCGGGGTAAGCACTGGACTGACAGGTGGGCCGGTTTGAATCAGAAGGGCTGTGGTTCCAATTTACCAGCCGCTTCTTGGAAACCTATACTGGGTCACTCTGAGTTGGAACCGACTTAAAGACACTTAACAACAACAGCAAAGTTTTCTTTGGGCTCCTGGTGTGGCACTGTAGGATAAGTACTGGACTAGTAACTGCAAAGTTGGCAGTTCAAAGCCACCATCTGCTCCTTGGAAAACCTATACAGGGATGCTGAGTCAGAAGTGAGTTGATGGCAACAAGTTCTCTCTGCGTCTGTTTTCCTGAGTCTGCATTTAAGAAATGACGTTCTGCGGAACTTGACTGGTGGTGGTTATATGCCATGGAGTCGGTTCTGACTTATAGCGACCCTGTACAGGGTTTCCGAGGCTGTAAATCTTTACAGGAGCAAAATGCCTCATCTTTCTCCCATGGAGCAGCTGGTAGTTTCGAACTGCTGACCTTGCTGTTCACAGCCCGATTCGTAACTAGGACGCTACCAGAGCTCCTTGCAGAACTCGACTAGAGGAAGATAAAACAATTTGTGATAAAAGAAACAAGTGCAAATTGTCACAATTTGATGAACTTGACCTGTACTTATGGATGTAGTAGCTCAAAATACCAACAGAGAGGGAAGGAGT
>NW_006408662.1:4132013-4135039 GCF_000296735.1 Chrysochloris asiatica
AAAGAAAGAAAGAAATATTCTGCTGGAGTTCTGTGAGTTGTTAAAAAAATTCAGGTTTTGGAAAATATTTTACATTTTATGAAACTAAAGGGAAAAAACAAGATGCTCTCAAATTTCTTGGTGTCTGTTTTCCCAGCAGATTTAAAATTATATTGGCCTCCCCTCTTTTTTTAAAAAATAAATTTTTTCTTTTTTGGCTATCTGGCTACTTTAAACTGTAGTTTGTTGTGTTGGTGAGCTATTTCTTATGAGAATTTTTAAGCTACTTGTTTTTAGATCAATGGAACTTTTAGTTGACTGTGTTTATGGTAATGATGGCTTCCATTTCACTATTCAGTTTCTCAAAAGTGTTTTCTACTTCTGGTAGCGTAGTGGTTACGAATCGGGCTGCTAACCTCAAGGTCGGCAGTTCGAAACTGCCAGCCGTTCTGCAGGAGAAAGATGAGTTTTTTTTTTCCCCCGGAAAGATTTACAGCCTCAGAAACACTGTGCAGGGTCGCTATGAGCCGGAACCGACTCCACGGTACTTAACAACAACAACTTGCCCCTGAGTTTTGTCAGATCTGTTGCATGCTGTGTAAGTGACTTCAGGTACTAGGGAAGTGAGTGTTTATATTTTTCTTGCAGTTAACTATGGAGTCTAAAATGGAATTTACCAATTCTTTCCTGAATCACAGTATCTTTTCAAATGCACTTTTTTTTTTTTTAAATCTATAGATTAAGGCTCTTCAGAATTCACATGCTATAGTTCTCATTGTATGCATTGCATCTTGTCATATAGTATTTCCAGATAGGATTAAAAATATCAACTATGATTTTTGTTCTCTTGTTGACTAGAATTGCTTAGGAATCCATGAAAATTGAGAGTGAGCTTTTTTTTCTCTCAATGTTCAGAAATGGATTGCCTTTTAATAATTTCGACCTTGCCTCCAGTGCTCTTATTAAATTTATACTTAGAAACAGAGTCCTTATATGGCACGCACATTGCCCCCATTTTTGGAGACCTTGTAAAATATGTAGTTGATGTGTTCTGGCTGGTATTTGAAGAATGTAACTGATTATTTCAACTTCAGAAAGTATAGCAAAGAAAAGAAAAGGCAGAGGAAAAATCTAAATTCAGGATTCCTGAAATGAAATCATTGCTAGGACTTTCCTACAGAAAAAGTTTATATTCTCGTGATGACTTAAAGCCCCAGAAACCTTATACAGCATCGCTTTGAGTCTGAACTGACTTGACAGTGTTTAACAATAGCAGTAATCTATCCTC
Source organism: Chrysochloris asiatica (assembly GCF_000296735.1). Taxonomy (NCBI): domain Eukaryota; kingdom Metazoa; phylum Chordata; class Mammalia; order Afrosoricida; family Chrysochloridae; genus Chrysochloris; species Chrysochloris asiatica. The sequence continues at coordinate 4,133,281 of NW_006408662.1, forward strand.
TCTAATTTGTATCAATACAAACCACTGGTTATTTTGTATTTATTATTAACTCCATAGACTAACAGCTGACATAAGATGACATTATGCAGTTTTCTGACTTTACTTTCTGAGGTGCACATTTTGTTAGCAGTGAAGTGATCCTTCCCTGTTTTCCCAGTTTCTACTGCTTTGTAGGAGTCTAAAGCTAGTGGCGCTGTAGTTTAATGTGCCAGACTGCAAAGCCATTTGAACTGCAAGGTTGGCGGTTCAAGCTCACCAGCTGCTCCTTGGAAACCCTATACAGGGTCGTGATGGGTCGGAACTGACTCAACAGCATTTCACAACAACAACAACTGTTTTGTAGGGATTCCTGGTGTGGTGCTTTGGGTTAATGCATCAGACAGCAAAATTGTTTGAACTACAAGGTTGGTGGTTCAAGCTCACCAGCTGCTCCTTGGAAACTCTATACAATGTTGCTATGGGTCAGAACCAACTTGACTGCACTAAACAACAACTGTTTTGTAGAGCCCAAGCCTTGAAGTTGGTCCAAATAAAGCTGTCAGGTAGAAGGCTAGTTTTTGTCTTGGGTACTATTAGGGCAAATGACAACCTTGATGTTTTCTGCTTCCTTGCAGTTTGCAGGTTTGCAGGGCCTCAGGGAGTTACAGAGGGAATTGGGAAGAACTGAAACTTGAGCTTTGCTGCAGGGAGGAGAAGAAACCCCCAATCCCCCCTGCCACCAAGTCCATTCTGACTCACAGTGACCCCACAGAACCAGGATGGAGTTGAACGGCTCCGTGGGGTTTCCATTAAATCTTCTCAGAAAAAAACAGCCTCATCTTTCTCCCACAGAACAGCTGGTGGGTTTGAACTGCCTTCTTTAGCATAGTGGTTACAAGTTGGGCTGTTAACCTCAAGGTCAGCAGGTGGAAACTACCAGCAGTTCTGAAGGAGAAAGAGGAAGCTTACTGCTCCCTTAAAGATTTACAGCTTTGGAAATCCTATCCAGGGTCTCTGTGAAGCGGAAGGGACTCCATGACACATAATCACCACCAGCACCTTGTGGTTAGCAACCAAATTTCATAAGACTATAGGTGGAATCCTGAACAGCATCCAGAATCCTCAGAGGTGGAAAATTTCCACTTGAAAGGCCAGGCAGACCAGCCTGGAGCAGCTAGAAGAACAGAAGATACTTCTTGAAAGAAAGACCGACAGGAAAAATACAAAACAATATAGGCAGACCGACTGATTACTTTAAGAACAAGCAAATTGCTCGCCCAGGAGACATTAAGGCAAGTGGTTGGGTCCCCTCAGAGCAAACCCTTTCCAAGAGTAAGAATCAATGGGAATAAATGCTCTGATTGGTGACCACGTTTGTCACCTTAAGGAGCAGTGAGGGAAAAATAGCAATGAAGCTGTGAGCTAAGCCCTACAATGCTCAATAGACTCCTGTGAACCTGGGTGGAGACCTGGTTGGCCAGCAGTGTGGCAAGACCTGGGACTCTTGGGCCCAGAGTCAGTGACATAGCCACAGAGGACTAGAGTGGAGAGTGAAGTGTCCAGCAGATAAGAAGACAGGGCATATGCACAAGAACACCAAAACTTGCAGATAATACCCACTTGACCTGGTTTCAGTGACTGGATGATCAGAGCTCAACTAGAAGAAAGAAGAGGAAAAAAGGAGTAATCTGATACAATTTGATGAACTTGACCTACACCTATGGATGCAGTAGCTCAAAAGAGGGAACAAATCTTTACAGCAAGGATCATTCCCACCCCC
>NW_006408662.1:4135474-4155739 GCF_000296735.1 Chrysochloris asiatica
GGAGGGGATTGTAACCATGACAATGAAATGATATACGATAGGATGAATGTAAAACTAATATTCTCCCTTGTAGACTATCACATAATTCACAATAAAACCTTAAAAAAATTCACATCTTGTCCATGTCAAATGTTCGATTTTACAGTTCAGGGTCACCAGCTGCTCCTCGGAAACCCTATACAGGTTGCCATGGGTCGGAACTAACTTCACAACAACTACAGCCATATCAAAAGAAAACCTACAGCCAGCTATTTAAGAAGCATTGGTAGCACAGTAGGATAAACAAACGCTAGCCTGCTAATCACAAGTTCAGCAGTTCAAACCCACCAGCCACTCCCAGGGAGAAGAATGAGGCAGCCTCCTCCCATAAAGATTTACAGTGACTGCAAGGTAGGTTTGAACCATAGGATCTGTGGTTCAAACTCACCAGCCGCTCCTCGGAAACCCTATCCAGGGTTGCTATGAGTTGGAACCGACTTGATGTCATTTAACGACAACAAATTAGTTAGAATAGACTTGATGGCGGTAGGTTTGGCTTGGTTGAGAGTGACTGTGTACATGTCAATGACATGAAGTGTGTGATCAACACTCGTAAAATGCTGCAAGAGACCCAGGGACAGTAAGGTGTGGAACAGCATCTACTGGGTTAGGCACTTAGGAAGTCACTGCTGAGCTCGCCGAGTGAGTCCAGGCAGTGTTAGGACTGCTAGAGGCTCAGGCTTGCTAGGCCACTCTGATGGTGCAGTTGAGATTGGAGCCAGCCCCTCTCAGCTGTCTGGGGTTTGGATGGGAGAAAGGGATCAACAAGGTAAGGGGGGAAGATGAGCAGATAGGATTGTGCTTCTCCTACAGGCTGAGTAACTGGCTTCAGGGGACTAAGGACCTGCCAGGAGAACAGCCAGAGTGGCATTTATAAGTCAAGACCCTGAAACCCACTGGTGTCTGAGCTACCCCAGCAGAAATGACGCTGCTTATGGACCAAGACAGACCTAGATTTGAAACCGAGGCCTGCTTCCTACTGATGCTGAAACCCAGCAAAATTACTTTTCCAATCTTTGTCCAACCAACTTTTCTTATCTTCATGTTACAGATAAAGAAATGAATCACAGCTGTTGGTGGAGATTATTAATATAAATAAGGTTCTAGGATTTAGGGGCAGATCTCAATTTGAATTGCAGATGTGTGACCTTCTCGGTGATGGACTTGAATGCTTTGAGTCTACTTCTTTATCTGAGAAATGAAAGAATATTATTTATTTTCTAGGCTATTATGAAGGTTACAAGTAAAGAAAATGACTGCAGGTGTGATGCCTCCTAGGTTTGGCACCTGACACAGTTGCAGCTCAAAAATGGCAGCTGTTTACTGGGCTGCTGTCAATTTTACTGGTAGACACCGGAACTAGCTGGAACTTTCTCTAAGAATTTCTTTCTTTATAGAATTCCAGTAAGGTGTGTATTGAATGGGCATGTTCTTCTTTGTTTGGTTTGATACTTGGCCTGCTTATTAAGTCTGAGGGTGGTTTTTCATTCTGGTTAATGTTATGCTTGTATATTTGAATATTTACTTCTTCTCTTTCTCATAACTCCTAGCAAGTGTTTGCTGGAGTTGAATAATCTACTATCCATGTTTTTGTTTTTGTTTTTTTTTTTTTTAGCTTTCATATTTTCTACCTTTTTCTCTCTCTGAGTCATTTTCTCTGTAGGGTAAGCACTGAACTGCTAATCACAAGGTCGGCAGTTTAACCAGCTAGTGTCTCGGCTGAAGAAGTATGAGACTGTCTGCTTTTGTAAAGATTTACAGTCTCGGAAACACTGTTTGGGTTAGTATGAGTCAGATCCCACACATCTGTTAGTTTGTCATACTGTGGTGGCTTGTGTGTTGTTGTGATACTGGAAGCTATGCCACTGGTGTTTCAAATTCCAGCAGGGTCACCCATAATGGGCAGGCTTCAGCGAAGCTTCTAGACTAAGAACAGACAAGGAAGAAAGAAGAGATGGCCCTCTCCTGAAAACCTTACGAATAGCCTGGGAACCTTGTCTGGTATAGTGCTCGAAGATGAGCCCCTCTGTTTGAAAGACACACAAAATGTGACTGGGGAAGAGCACCTCCCCAAAGCCAGTGCAACTTGACGATGTGCTAATGGGGCACAATTCAAAATGAGGAGAACTATCTGCAAAAATCCATTAATACTTGGAACCTGAAATGTACGAAGTATAAACCTATGAAAATTGGAAGTCAATGAAAAATGAAATGGAACAAAGATTGATATCTGAGGGAGCTGAAAGGAACAGGTATTGGCCATTTTGAATCTGACAGTCACATGGTCTGCTTTGCCAGGATTGACAAATTGAACAGAAATGGCCTCACATTCCCTGTCAAAAAGAATATTTCAAGATCTATCTTGAAGTACAATGTTGTCTGTGATGGAATAATATCTATATGCCTACAAAGACTCCTGGTGTGGCGCTGTAGGATAAGCACTGGAATGTGAGGCACAAGGTTGGTGGTTCAAACCCACCAGCTGCTCTGCCAAAACTCTACATAGGGTCGATGTGAGTCAGAACCAATTCTATGGCACTTATCCACAACAACAAGGAAGACCAGTTAATACACTTATTATTCACATTTTCACACAACCCACCAAAGTCAATAATGAAGAAACACAAGAATTTTACCAACACTTCGGTCTGAAATTGTTCAAACCTGCAATCAAATGCGTTGATAATTACTGTGATTATTGTTGTTAGGTGCTGTTGAGTTGGTTCCCACTCATGGCAACCTTATGTACAACAGAACTAAACACTGCCTGGTCCTGCGATTGAGCCCATTGCTGCTCAATCCATTCATTGGGGTCTGTGTTAATTCCATCTCATTGGGGGGGTCTTCCTCTTTTGCACTGACCCTACACTTTGCTAGTCTCTCCTGATAACAAGTCTGAAGTCAGAGAGACAAAGTCTTACCATCTTGACTTCTAAGGAGGATTCTGGCTATATGTCTTCAAGACAGATTTGTTGGTAGTTTTGACAGTCCTTAGTAATTGTTAATATCCTTCTCCAACACTATTATGCAAATACAACATCACAGTACAGATTCTTCTTTGGTTTACCTTATTCATTGTCCAGCTTTCACATGCATATATTGTTGATGTGAGGTGCTATTGAGCCATACTGACTCAGTGACCCTATGCACAGCAGAACAAAACACTGCCTGATCCTGGGCCAACCTCACTACTGTTGCCACGCTTAAGTCCATCAATGCTGCCACTTGGCTAATCCATCTTGTTGGGGGTCTTCCTCTTTTTCTCTGACCCACCACCTTACCAAACATAATATCCTTCTCCAGCGACTGGTCCCTCCTGACAATATGTCTGAAGTATGAGAAACGAAGTTTGGCCATCTTGGCCTCCAAGGAGCACTCTGGCTGCACTTCTTCCAAAATGGATCTGTTGGTTCTTTTGGCAGCCCATGGCACTTTCAGTATTCTCCGTCAACACCATAACTCAAAAGCATCAATTCTTCTACGGTCTTCCTTATTCACTGTCCATCTTTCACATGCATATGAGGTTATTGAAAATTTTGAGTCAGGCACACCTTAGTCCTCAAGCTGACATCTTTGCTCTTCAAAACTTTAAAAAAGGTTTTGTGCAGCAGAATTGCCTAATGCAATATGTTATTTGATTTCTTGACTGCTGCTTCGATGAGTGTTGATTGTGGATCCAGGCAAAATGAAATTTTTGACAACTTCAGTCTTTTTTCTGTTTATCATGATATTATTATTGGTCCAGTGGTGAGGATTTTTGTTTTCTTTACATTGAGGTACAATCCATACTTAGGCCTGTAGACTTTGGTCATCATAAATAAGTATCTTAACTCCAATTTCTTTCAGCAAGCAAGGTTGTATCATCACAGGTTGTTCCGACTTATTGCGACCCTGAATAGGGTTTCTTTGGCTATAAATCTTTATGGGAGCAGGGAGCTTCATCTTTCTACTGTGGAACTGCTGGGAATTTCAAACCGCTGACCTGAGCTTAGCAGCCCGACTTGTAACCACAACACTACCGGAACTCCTTAAATTGAATAAGTATGGTGAAAGGATACAACCCTGGTTCACACCGTTCCCTGATTTTAAACCAATCAATATCCCCTTGTTCTGTCTTAACAATGACTTCTTGTTATATTTACAGACTCCTCACAAGCACCATTGTTTTAGAATATCCGTTCTTCACAATGTTATTCATAGTCTGTCATGGTGTGGTGCTGTAGGATTAGTACTGGGCTGCTAACCACAGATTAGCGGTTCCAACCTACCAGTTGCTCCTTGGAAACCCTATACAGGGTCGCTGTGAACCAGAACCAACTCAATAGCACTTAACAAAAACAATACAGTCAAAAGCCTTTACACAGTCAGTAAAGCACAAGTAAACATCTTTCTGGTGTTCTCTGCCTTAAGCCAAGATCCATCTGACATCAGCAATGATTTCGTTGGTTCCATGTTGTCTTCTGAATCTGGCTTGAATTCCTGGCAGTTTCCTGTTGATGTACTGTTGCAGCCATATTTGAATGATCTCTAGTAAAATTTTACTTGCATGTCATATTAATTATTTTGTCTGATGATTTCTGCATTCCTTTGGGTCACCTCTCTTTGGAATGGGCACAAATGTGGATCTCTTCCCATCAGTTGGCCATGTAATTGTCTTCCAAATTTCTTGGCAAAGACAAGTGAGTGCCTCCAGTGCTGCATCTGTTTGTTGAAAGATTTCAATTTGTATTCCATCAGTTTCTGGTGCCTTGTTCTTGTCAGTGCCTTCAGTGCACCTTGAACTTCCTCCTTCAGTACCATTGGCTCTTGATCATATGCTATATCTTGAAATGGTTGAGCATCAACCTTTTTTTTTTTTGGTTCAGTGACTCTGTGTATTCCTTCTGTTTTTTTTTTGTTTTGTTTTTTGTGTTTTTTTTGAAGATTTCTACATCATTCAATATTTTGCTTATGGAATCCTTCAATACTGGGGGTCAAGTTTTGAATTTTTCTTCAGTTCTTTCAGCTTAAGAGATGCTGAGTGTGTTCTTCCCTTTAGGTTTCTGCACATTTCATTATACCCTTTGAGGTTTTCTGTTCAGCTCTTTGATATCCTCTTTTCTTCCATTTAGTTTAGCATCTCATACTGGAGAGCAAGGTTCAAAGTCTTTTGTGACATTCGTTTTGGTATTTTCCTTCTTTGTTGTCTTCTTACTGACCTTTTGCTTTCTTCCTGTAGGATGTTCTTGATGTCATCTCACAACTGTTGTTGTCTTTGGTCATTAGTGTCTAATGCATCAAATCTGTTTTTGAGATAATCTCTAAATTCAGGAAGTAGAATCTGTTAAAAATCAAATTTTGGCTCTCGTGGACTTGTTTTAATTTTCTTCAACCTGAACCTGCAAGTGTATATGAGCAATTGATGATCTGGTGCACAGTCTGCCTCTGGCCTAGGTTTGGGTGATGATATGGAACTTTTCCACCATCTCTTTCCACAGACGTAGTCCATTTGACTTCTGTGTATTCCATCTGGTGGTATAGTTGCCTTTTATGTTGTAAAAAAAAGGTATTTGCAAAGAAAAAGTTATTGGTCTTGTAAAAATCTATCATATGATCTCCAACATCATTTCTATCACCAACGCTATATTTTCCAACTTCTGATCCTTCCTCTTGTTTCCAAACTTTGCATTCCAATCACCCATAATTATTAATATACCTTGATTGCATGTTTGATCAATTTCAGACTGAAGATCAAGTTGGTAGAATTCTTCCGTTTCGTCATCACTGGCTTTAATGGTTGGTGCATAATTTGAATAATAGTGGTATTAACTGGTCTTCCTTGTAGGTGTATGGATATTATCTTATCACAGCCAGTATTATACTTTAAGATAGATCATGAAATGTTCTGTTTTGTTTTGAATGTGACACCATTCTTCTTCAATTTTGTCATTCCTGGTAGTAAATCATATTATTGTTAGCTTACTAATGCCTACTATACTGATCTTTATGTATTCCATTTCATTTTTGACAAGTTCCAATTTGCCTAGGATTTATACTTTGTACATTTCATGTTCCAATTATTACTGGATTTTAGAACTTTTTTCCTCATTTTGAGTTGTGCGCCATCAGCAAATGAAGATCCTGAGAGCTTTACTCCATTTGCATCATCATGGTCAACTCTACTTTGAGGAGGCAGCTCTTCCCCAGTTGTAGTTTGAGTGCCTTCCAACCAGTGAGGTCCATCTTTCTGAATTATATCTGACACTATCCTGGTGTTCTTCCACATGTGTTAATGCTCTATATTTTGGTGATATCTGACAATGTTCCACCGCTATTCAGTGCAAACATTCAGAAGTCATCTGCCTCTCTTTCTTCTTAGTCTTTCTTAGTCTGGAAACTCACCTGAAAACTGTCCACCCTGGGTGACCCTACTGGTGTTTAAAATACCAGTGGCATAGCTTCTAGTATCACAGCAACACACTGGGCACCACAGTATGAAAAACTGACCGACGAGTGGTGGGCTAGTAAGTGGGGACATCCTTAATCCTTAATTCCACCTTGTTGTTGTTGTTAAGTGCCATCAAGTCTGTTCCAACTCATAGCAACCCTATATAGGGTTTTCGAGGAGTGGTTGGTGGGCTTGAACCCCCAGCCATGTAGCTACCAGTCCAGTGCTTCTCCTACAGTGCTACAGCAGGATTCCCTTACTCATCACTGTTGTTCTTGCTAAGTGCTGCTGTCCAGTCAGTTTTGACTCATAGCAATCCTGTATAGCATTTCCAAAGAGCGACTGGTGAGTTTGAACCGATGACCTCATGGTTCAAACCAGCCTCATGGTCAAGTGCTTATCATCCGGTGTCATACCGGTACTCTTAGTTCCTTAGATCTACCTTACTACTTAGCTCCACCTCAATCCCAAGTCTCACCTTAATCCTGCCACGTTAAAAACTCACTTCAAAATGTGTTCATGAGCACAGACATAGAAATTAGGATTTATAGTACATCACAGAATTGAGGAGTATGATCAGAAAGACTCCAATGAATAATTAACTACCCTGCAGTATTATAATGAAATATACAAAAACCTGGAGTTACAAAACCAAAAGGGAAAAACATATTCAGCATTTTGTAAGCTGAAAGAACTGAAGAAAAACTTCAAGCCTCAACTTGAATTCTAAGAGTAGGTTACTGAATCAAAAGAAAATGGGTGAAATATACAGTCAGTGTACCAAAAAGAGGTGGTTGATGTTTAAATAGCGTATGGCCAAGGCCCGACCGTACTGAAAGGAGATGGTCAAGTTGGTGAGCATAGTCTATGCTAAGGAATTTGGAAGACAGCTACCAGGGCAACTGATTGGAAGAGGTCTGCGTTTGTGTACATTCCAAATAGCTGTGGCCCAACAGAATGCAGAATTTATCAAGCATATCATTAATATCACACTCAAGTAAAATTTTGCTGAAGATCATTCATAAATGCTTGTAGCACATCAACAGGGAGCTTCCAGAAATTGAACCTGGAGTCATGAGATGTGGACTGAGGGATATCATTGCTGATTTCAGATGGCTCTTGGCTGAAAGCGGATGATACCAGAAAGATATTTACTTGAGTTTTATTGGCTTTGTATGCAAGGACATTTGACTGTGGATCACAGTCAACTACAGAGAACAAAGCAAAGCACCCCTAGTGTGTCACTGTAGGTTTAGCACTGAACTTCGAACCACAAGGTTGGCAGTTCAGACCCACTACCTGCTCCTAGGAAACCCTATACGGGGTCACAGTGAATCAGAACGGACTCGACAGCACTTAACAACAACATTGAAAAGAGTGGAAATCCCGGAATACCACTTGATTGTACTCATGCAGAACCTGCCCCTAGAACCAAAGGTAGTTGTCTACACGCAATGAGGGGTTTTACCCTGTGGTTGAAGGAAAGGTGTGCACCAGAGTTGTATCCTTTCTCCGTGCTTTTCAACCTATAGGCTGAGAAAATAAGTCAAGAGGCTGGAGGATAGGAAGAAGAACGAAGCGTCAGTATTGACAGAAAACCCATTACCAGCCTGTGACCTGCAGATGTCACAACCTTTCTTACTCAAAATGAAGAGGACTTGAAACACTTGCTGATGAAGATCAAAGACTACAGCCTTCAGTGTGGATTACAACTCAATGCCAAGAAGATCCCAAATCCTCACAACTGGCCCCAATAGGCAACATCATGATAAATGGAACTGATTGAAGTTGCCAAGGGTTTCATTTTACCTGACTCCATGATAAATGCGCATGGAAGCAACACTCATGTTTCTCAAATATATTCATTCATGTGGCCAAGCACCAGGAAGATGTGGGGTATGCAGAGGAACCTTATGAAAATCTTATACACCTGATCCTGTCATTTGAACTCGGAATAATTTTAAGTGCAATAAATATGACTGGGAGAGGTGAAAAGTTTAAAATTCCAACCATGATCACATGAAACTGTGGGGAAAAAACATATACAAGATCTACTGTTTTCTACTAGAAATAGATTTCTGCTTACTCATAGCAGACAAGTAGCTTCAAGACCCTAGGGTAGAAGACAGAAAATGATGAGAAAGAACTTAGGGAACAGATTACCTATGACTTGATTTTAGGGACAAGAAAGCACAGTTTAACTTGTGGGAAGCCAGTCTGTTCCATAGGAGGAACCTTTGCGGATGACTGGATTTGTTAAATCAATTCCCTTCCACCCATACAAACACTGGCTCAGGGTTCTGACTTACTCAGGATTTTAAGGTCAAGGCTTTCAAGGCAGAACCCTGACTAGAACCAAGGCGTTCTTTCCAGCCCTTAGAAAATACGCTGCTTTTCCTTTTTTAATGAAAATAGGTATTAGAATGTATATCCTGGTATAGGACTGAGGCCAATTTTGTCGCAAGCAGTGACCTTATCAAGCACAGAAATTTCCTGTGTCATTAAGATGTTCCTTTGGCAGAATATTATTTTTCTTGGTGAACACATCATGGTGTGAAACACGCATACAGCGCCAGCTCTCTGCTTTCCTTAGTGAATCCGCTGTATTGTAGCTTATCTGTGGCAAATCTTGCTTTCAAGTTTAATTGACAGCGACTGCTCCCATTAGGCTGCTTGGGAAAGTCCTGACTTTCTCTCTTTTTCTTTTAGAGTCACCACCAGGAAGCCTTTTGAAACCAAACACTTAACTCTATGTGTGTTTTAGGGAGAGTTTGGAAACTGGTTACTCTGCTGAGAGCGGGTTTATCTCTTTCATCAGCCTGGCACAAGCTCTTGCTCTAGCCTAGGGAAATCCCTGGGTGTGGGGTGGGGGTGGGTGTTATAGCATAGCTTTATGACGATATTGAAAATGAATGTCCAATGCACCTAAATTTTAGACAACAAGCCCCAAGCTTCCAGGGGATACTACACCATCTTCTGCAGAGTTGATAAATCTGGTCCCAGTGCTCACAGCTTGCAGGGTACCAGTACAGTCAGTGTGTTAATGCCAATGTTCTTCCTTGCTCTCTCAACTCTGGTGCAGTAGTGGATTTAGCATTTGTATACCATTAAAGGTTAATCACACCCAGTTAAAATGAAATCTTCTTCATGAAGTGCTTTGGAGAAAGTTTATTTTAAACATTTCAAAGAAGCTCTCGTTTGCCTTTGTAGATTACTGGAATCACTAAAAGTCTATGTTGTTGTTGTTAAGTGCCATCGAGTCGATCCCAACTCATAGTGACCCTCTATAGGGTTTCCAAGGAGCAGCTGGTGAGCTTGAACCGCCCACTTTGCATTTCAGACGGCTTTGCAGTCTGGTGCATTAACCCACAGCACCAAAATATTTATTGGAAGATTTTACAGATCATTTATTTTATTTTCTTAGCTGTTGAAAGTATACACAGCAGAATATGCACCAATTCAGCAATTTCTATTTGTACAAATCAGTGACATTCCAATTGTACAACCCTTCTGACCCTGCTTTTCTGAACTTTTCTTCCCTCATTAGCATAAACTCACTGTCTCCTAATCTACCTTCCTGATGCCTCCATTGCTGTTGTCTGTTTGATTCCTGTAGATAGTTCTTAGAAGAACGTAGTGCTCCAGGCAGACATTCCTTATCAATTAGTGAGACTGTTATTTGGTTTTAAGATGACATCAGGAGATATTTTTGGTTTAAAGGTGAAAGATTATTTCAGGGCAATAGTTTTGGGAGTTCATCCAGCCTCCATGATTCCAGAAAGTCTAGATTCCATGAGAATTTGAAGTTCAGTTCTGCATTTCCCCCTCTTTGATCAGGATTCTTACTATAGAATCTTAGGTGAAAATATTTAACAATGGTAGCCAGACACCACCCAATTCTGGTCTTATGGCAAAGGAGACAGTGTTTCATAGACACTATTAGCCTTCCATTCCATTTCTTCCTACTCACTGGAATATTTTTAATCTGTGATGGTTTTATAACATAGACTTAAATATATATAAAAATAATATATCTGAGTCTTTGTAGACTTATATATGATAATGATGACATCTGAATGATTGCTTTCTACAATTTGAAGATTGTTTTTAAAAAATAAAGTTGAAGTTAGGAGTCAGACTTAGGTTGTTGTGGTACAGTGCTGTTGAGTCAGTTCTGACTCATAGGGACCCTGTAGAGGGTTTCTAACGAACTGCTGGTGAGTTTGAACTGGCAACTTTATGGCTCAAACCTATTTTGCAGTCCAGTGCTTATTCTACAGTGCCACACCAGGCCTCCTTGTTCTTACTAATAGAGACTATTTTCTCATATAAAATAGAGTCTCGATAGGACCCATTCTTCAAGCTGTTTGGGAACTAAATGCAATAAGTTGTGTTATATGCTGAATTCAGACCTGGAGTCGGCTCTGTAAACGTCGTCTGTGATGGTTTGTTTTTCTGGTGAGGAATCGCTATGCCAAATTCACCCTCTGAGTTTTGGTGTAACATTTTGGCATAGGTTGCAATTTATAAAGATAAAAACTATTTTATGTAGTTGAAATGTTTTGAAAAATGCAATACTATTTTTCCATAGGGGGAAAAGGATTTATTTTAAATTTTAAAAATATCTTAAGTTTTTATTGTAAATTGAGTGATAGTTTACATGGGAGAACATTAGTTTTACACTCATCGTTTCATTGCAATGGTTACAATCTCCTCCATGCATCATCATTTAACAGCATTTGCTTCTATTCCCTGTGCTTTTTTTTTGTCAGGGTGGTGGGGGATGTACATCAAAAGACTCAGGCATATATAATAATTTAAACCACCAAAAGGGTCATTCTGCAAACCTGCCTCCTGGCCATCAGCTCTCAGTCTTTCTCTTTCTATGAGTCTAGAGTCCTCAGCTTCTCCCTCTCCCTATGTCCCCATCTCTGCTTCCATCTCTGGAGTTGCTGCTTCTCTGGATAGGGTCCCACGTTCTGCTCATGCTCTTCTTCCTTGATGGTCTTAGGGTCCTCTGTACCTGGGCTATAAGATTAACTACTCCCCTCTGAAAAATACCTTAATATTTAAGCTTTGGTAGCATAGTGGTTACAAATCGGGCTGCGAACCTTAAGGTCAGCAGTTCGAAACTACCAGCTGTTTCGCGGGAGAAAGATGAGGTGTTCTCCTCCCATAAAGATTTACAGCCTCGGAAACCCTGTACAGGGTCGCTATGGGTCGGAAACGACTCGACGGCACTTAACAACAACAATTTAAGCTTAATTGTTACTTGGTATTAACTCGGGAGTCCTGGTGTGGCACTGCAGGATAATGCACTGGACTGCAAGGTCAGTTTGAACTACAACATTGGCGGTTCAAACTCACCAGCCACTCCTCGGAAACCCTATACAGGGTCGCTATGGGTCAGAACAGACTCAATGGCACTTAACAACAACTACAAGGAACTCTAAATGGTTTCTTGCTCTTAACTCTAAAAAGACTGGATTATATTTGATAAATTATATGTAAATAAGTTTCTGGTCTAAATTGAATTTGTAGCTCCAAAGTTGAGCCTAGTTTAACTCAACCAGATGGTAGAAAGACTTTGGTTATCTTTAATAAAATGTCACAATTCTAAAATACTGAAGCAAAGTTAAATCAGTTTTTGAATATGGCCAAGTAATTACATTGTTGTTGCTGTTCAGTGCTGTCTAGTCAGTTCTGAATCATAGCGACCTTGTGGGAGGTTTCCAAGAGTGGCTGCTGAGCTTGAACCAGCTGACTTTGCAGTTCAGTGCATTAACCCACAGCACCACCTCTGGACTCTAGATGTTATTACACCATGTGATTTAGGTTTTATACTTTCTCCATAGACTTGGCAGTGATTTCTAATTATAATTAAGGAGTTTCTCTCAGAGTAGTCAGGATTTTGGATGATATGTTTCTATTATGTTTACATATACGTAAACATAATATATAATAAATTATACATAAAAGGGTCACACACATATAATACACACACACACATATATACATATATATGTATATATATGTGTGTGTATATATATATATATTTATAAGTATTACCAGTACTGATGTGTCATTGTCGGATACAACACTCTACCACAAGGTCAGTTTGGATCACAAGGTTGGTGGATCAAATTCACCAGCCCCTCCTCAGAAACCCATACAGGTCACTATGAGTTGGAACTGGCTTGACGGCACTTAGCAATAGCAACCAAGTACTATGAAGGGAAAATAGAAGTTGGAACCAGAAAGGATATGAAAAAAAATCTGCTGTAGGAGTTGACTATGAAAAAATGGCCCTTTCATGGGGTGGGGAGGGCACTGAGGTGGCTTTGGGGGCTGAGGTTTGTTTGTTAAGCTACCATCTTCGAGACAATAGTGAATCAGAACAGTATCAAGGCAGGCAGGTTCGAGTGCCGGTTTCTTAACAGAGATGTCTCTCTTAGATACACAGGGAACGCCTAAAATAGACGGCCTATTTGTTCTGCTTCTCATTTTACTGTGCTGGAACAAAGGAGCCCTGCTGAACAGTGCCAACCTGAGCTGAAACACATAATTGTATTGGGTAATAAAGGAATTTAAAAATTCCTATTTTTCCCTGTGGTTCTCTTTCACTCCACAGGCTAATGGTGAGATCCTTTTGCCAAGGTAGGATGCCTAGCGCTGGCAGTTTCATAGTTGAAGCCCCTGTTTCTTTGGTACATCACTCCCCTGTCTCTAGATTTCCTTTTGGCAGCAAGTGCGCTTGCTCATGTGACAAGACAAGTATTGGTGTCTCGGGTATGGGAGAGGCAGCTCAGGAGTCTTGGGATTACCCATGGTGTGAATGATCTTTTGCATTCAGGTCATCTTTACTGGTCAGTAGGCTGCCACCTTAGTACTTTTGACCTGGAAGTGGATTCCTGGCTCACCTATAATGAATCTGAAACTGGCTGTAGGCATCCCACCTCCACAACTGGCTTCTCATAGCTGCCATGTTAAAAAAAAGACAGAATGTTTGGCAGACTTGGGCACTTGAGGGGCTTGTCTTAGTGGGGGCCTCTAGAATCTTGATGCTCAGAGTGTGGTCCCAGGTCAGCAGGCTCTTGAGAGCCCTTGGAAGACAGAGCTCTTCTCAGGCCTAGCCTCAGCCTTCCTGACCCCGAATATGTATTTTAACATGACCCAAGTAATTTACAGGCTCTTTAAAGTTGGAGGAGCCCTACTGTAGTACTTGGTGTGTCTTCAAAGACCATCTGACTTGCTACTTTGCCGGGACAAAAAGAGTGTATGGTACATTTTTTCCCAAGAATTGAAATTTCCCAGAAATAGGACGAAATAAAAGCTTATTACATTTTTGGTTACAGGAAAAAAAGAAATCTGAATTAGTTCTGTGTCTCTGTTTTGTTTTGAATAATAGCAATTTGGTCTGTTTTGGGTTTTTGTTGTTGTTGTTGTTGTTTTCAATAATAGCAATTTGATGATAATTTTATTCCATTTAGCTGTACCTGCAGAGAAAACCATGGCATGTCACTGTCTCATTTAAAATCCCAAGTGCTTTTTTGCTTTCTTGTCATTTTAACAGGGCTCTGAAAAAAGTATGGGATGGTATGTGTTGGTGGAAATAAAACAGAATCGTATTCAGAGTACAAATATAAAGCTCCTAAAGAGACAAAAAATAATACCTACCTCCAAACGTACTGACCTTCTTTAAACAGTGATCATTTGAATTATATTCTCTGTTCCTTATTTGACTTTACCTTGAGAAAATCTAAGTAATTTTTTGTTTAGTCACATTGTGAAACATCAATGCAATCCTGTGTTAATAGTTATCAAAGATATAGCCTAAGAATATATTAACAACTTAACTTTTAGTTCGGTATGAAAGTCGGTCTTTGATTGTAGGTATAAAATCCTTTGCTCACTCATTCGTTTCAGCTTTTATTTATGGAATGTGGACTATGGGCTGAAGCTGTCCTAAGATTGTCTGTTTCTCTTTTGGGCTTAAGGTCTTCACTGGACATTCTTAATGAAAACAAAAACAAAAACAAAAACAAAAACCCCTCAAATATCACTTCTTTCAAGTTTACAGTTACAGAAATATAGATTAATGAACCTAACACAGAAATAATTTTTTTGAAGTGATTGAAAAATTCTCTACTTCTAGTTTTTCTCGCTCATACTTTTTTGCCTTGAAATGATGCCACACAACTTGCAAATATGTGGGAACAGGTTTTTAAAGTTAACCATTGATGTGGTACTATGGGATAAGCACTGGCTTGCTCACTGCAAGGTTGACAGTTCAAAATCACCAGCTCCTGAAACCCTATACAGGGTTGCTATGAGTCGGAACTGACTTGATGGCAATTAACAACAATAACAATTTTTAAAATAATGTATTTACTATTCTAAGCTGTAACTCAGAAAGTCTTACCAACTGAAAAGATTAGAAGGAAGAATGCACTGTGTGATTTATTTAGATTTTTCTGAGTGTTTGGCAGTGATTCATACATACTACCCTGCCTTCTTTGAGTCCCTCAGAAAATGAAAGACTGTAATCCTAATACTTTTAGTAAATGTCAACATAGTAATGGCTAATTTTACTTTTCTTTTGTGGCTGGCTTATATCTTTAGAGCTGAGTTTGATTTTGAAAGATGGTTGATTTGAACTATCATTTCAAAGTACAGCTGCCGCATTTGTTTTTGTAGTTCATGATTTTCACTCCCATTTAGAAAATCTTCCCAACGTGATTTAAAACACTGGTCAGCAGAGATCTTGATTCTTACCCTTCTACAAGAAAGAAAACAATCTGATAGAGCTGTTTCTCAACAGGAAATTGGCAGATGGCTGTTCTCCTTCCACTTCATTTTTCTGAAGGTTATGGTCTCCCAAAGTGCTCTGTTAATAGGAAACTCCTATGAATGCAGAGCTTGAATTTGCAAAAACATTTCAACAGTTACCTTGGTATTCTCTGCTGCTTGGGACACACTTATCTCTCCAGCCTGTCAGACGCACTAGGCTGAGATGTTGAGCCGCCTTGTATTCATGTTAAGGAAATCAAATGCTTCCTCCTGAAAGGAGGAACCAGTTATGAGAAAGGTCCAAGATACATTTTTGGGGATTTGGGCACAAGGTTCAGCCACAAAAGATATATACCTGAATTGTAATGGCTTTCAGGTCTTGCTTGAGTTTTGGAAATTGTCCAATTTTTAATTTTCTTTGGTAATTACCAAATTGGTGGGGGGGTGGAAATGATTGTCCTTTTTGTGTGTTTTTTTCAGCCCCTCTTGTGTCTTGTCTGTTAAATATAATTAGTGGAAGATGGTAAAGATAAATTTAATCATAAAGCTGTAAGTAATTGAGAACAAATTTTCTTATGGTTTGATGTCATATATATTGTTTCATATTGAGCATAAGAATCCTTATTTAAATAAGTTAGTTTATTCTAATTGTCAACATTTATTGCCATTTATGGAGTATCATTTGAGGAAGGTCTGTACCTTTGGTTTTAGGATAGGAATTTCAAAAGTAAAGTATTTTGAGTTGGGGGGGGTGGGGGAAGATATGACAGGATTAGTTGAAGTAATCAGTCTCTTTAAGGCTAAGAATTATGCTGAGCCAGGAGCTCTGTAGCGTAGTGGTTACGAATTGGGCTGTGAACCGCAAGGTCAGCAGTTCGAAACTACCAGCGGTTCCGTGGGAGAAAGATGAGGCGTTCTGCTCCCATAAAGATTTACAGCCTCGGAAACCCTGTGCAAGGTCGCTATGAGTCGGAACCGACTCAACGGCACTTAACAACAACAACAATATGAAATTGGTAAAAAATGATAAATTCCTAATTTCCTACGAGTCGTCAGCATATCATAATACTTGAAATAGCCTGGCTTACTCTAAGTTAAATTTCTTTTTTTGTATGTCTTCAATAAGAAACTTTTACTGAATTTGCCTTTAAACCAGATACAATTGAACGTAGTCCTTACTGATAAATAGTTTGGAAAAATCCAACTTTTTCTTTGATCATTGATATAATTTCGTCTCAGTGCCTACGCTCATTGATATGCTGTAATTACAACTATAAACCATAGAATTAATCAAGAGAGCAAGTTCTGGGTGGCACCAGACAATGGTTGTCTGGAAGTGACTGGCCAAAGTTTAGGTGGAAAATATCCTTTATGGAATTTTAGTTGGAAAAGAGTAAGTGCATGCTTGTGGTCACAGACTTTCTTTCCTATTTTATGTGCCAAAATTGGAATTATAGATTCTAACCACTTCCCAGTATCTTAATTTGATTTTGAGTACAAGAGTGCTTTTCAAACATCATTTTGCATATTAGTTAATAAAAATTATTCACAGCCATCAGAAGAAAAAAGGTATTTCACATGCTATTATAATATTGAAATGAATTTCTGAAATGTAGATAAAAGATTTTCTGAGTAGGATAGTTGTATGTACTCGCTGGCCTTTTTTTTTTTTTTTTTTTTTTGTTGGGGGGTCTAGAAAAATGTAGACTTGGCTCCAAAAGAAAGACTATATACTTCATGGTTCACTCTACTCTTTTGCCTAAAATTTACTATGAAACCTAAAAATCTTTATTTAAATTTTCAAGAAGTTAGATTGTGGAGTTGTATGTCTCGTTGGGAAAAATATAGGATACTTAAAAATAAGAACATTAAAACAGCATTTGTATATGCTTTCATGTTTTTTACATAAAAGTGTTATATTGTTGTTGTTGTTGTTGTTAAGTGCCGTCGAGTCGGTTCCGACCCATAGCGACCCTGAAAAGTGTTATATAGACAAGGCAAAATCAAACTATAATGGAAGTTTCTGTCTTTATAGTCCTATTTTTACACACTATCCTCCCCTCAAAGTAGTTTCAGTGCATCTTTCTAGAAATGTTTGGATGCCACATATCAGTAACCTTTAAAAATTTACATAAATGTTATTGTCTCTGTAGAATCCAGCCCCTTTCTGGAATCAACATTCTGTTCATAAACATGTATGTAACTTGGCATATGTTTTTTGAATATATCCTTAGGGCAAAATTCCTAGCAGAGAAATTAGATCAAAGGGTGTGTGAACCTCCAAATTGCTCTCTAAACATGTCAGTGCCAGTCCACACTCCCAACAATAACATATGTGTGGCTCTTATTGCAAGTGAGGTCCGTAGAACTTTCTAGGTTTTCAGTAGGTGCAAGTGTGATATCTCATTTTGGTTTACATTGACTTCGAGTTATGGTTAATAAGTGCTGTCGCGTCGGTTCCGACTTAGAACAATCCTAGGTAGAGTTTCCAAGGAGCGGCTGGTGACTTTGAACCATTGACCTTGTGGTTCAGACTGACCTTGAGGTCCAGGACTACTCATTTTGAGAAGCCATGATTATCTTGCATAGAGTTACTGTCTGTCTGCATGTACGTTTTCTGTTAGCTGATGCTAGCTAGCCAGGTCCTTTTCCCTTACTGATTTTGATATGTCCTTTGTACTTTTGAATAATTGTTATGCATCCAGTTGTTCTTTTCATTATATTACAGATATTTTTTTCTTCCATTTTGTTACTTGCTTTAAAATATTATTTGATAGCTTTTGGCCCCTTAGAAATTTAAAAATTCTTTGTAGCAATCAAATTTTCAGTATTTTTCTTTATTATTATCTCTTGATTTTGCCTACTTCTTAAAAATAGTATCTGCTCTAAGATTTTAAGTGTACCTGTCCATAACTTTCCTAGTATTGTTATAATTTTGACTTAAGCTTCTCTCCATTGGTTGAGGGATCCCACCTCTGTTTTTCACTAAATTACTACAGAGGCCAGGATGGCCAGACTTTATCACTCATACTTTGGACATATTGTCAGGAGAGACCAGTCGCTCTAGAAGGATATCATGTTTGGTAAGGTGGAAGGTCAGAGAAAAAGAGGAAAACCCCCAGCAAGATGGATTGGCAAAGTGGCAGCATCAATGTGCTCAAGCAAGGCAACAATTGTGAGGCTGGCCCAGGACCAACAATGTTTCGTTCTGTTGTGTACAAGGTCGCTGTGAGTCAGAATGGCACCTAACAACAACAACAATAACTTATGGAGTCTTGAGGTGGCGCTGTAGGATAATAACTTGACCATGAGGTCAGTTTGAACCAAAAGGTTGGTGGTTCAAACTCACCAGCCATTCCTCTAAACCTTATTCAGGGTAGCTACGAGTCAGAACTGACTCGACAGCACTTAACACCACCAACAACAATAGTATTGGAGCCTGTACGTCCTTGGTATATCCCTGTTGCATTTATGATATTTGCCTCGTACATTATTTCAGTGCCCAACTGGAATCCATTCATCCTATTAATCTTTCCAGGATTTCCAGGTTATTCTTGAATGTTGATTTAACTTTAACATATAAGGTCGTCACCTTCTGCTCAGAATCCTATAACCTAGCATTGAACCAAAGAACCATGGTGGTGAAATGATTAAGACTATAAACAGAAAGATTGTTTGCTTTAATCCAACAGCCAACTTAAGGTTTTACTGTGTATGAATCAGATATATGGTCAATTATGATACAGTGGGGACTCCTGGTGAGGTGCTATAGGATCAGCATTGGACTGTGGACCACAAGGTCCACAGTTCAAATCCCCCAGTTGCTTCTTGGAAACCCTATACAGGGTCCCTATGAGCCAGCTCGACAGCACTTAACAACAACAACATGATGCACTGGAGGTCTTCCTAATGTTGGATCTTCTAGTTCAAGAGCAGGAACTGTCTTTTAAAGTGTTTTAAAGTATATTGTGTTATGCATTTTGGAAGAGCTTAAAGTTTGTTTTAGAAAAATGTAATGTTGTTAAATGGTGTTGAGTTGTTCCAAACTCTAGTGACCCTGTCTAGGGTTTCTGAGGAGTACCTGGTGGGTTTGAACCACCAACCTTGTGGTTAACAGTCCAGTGTTGATCCTACAGCGTCACACCGGGAGTCCAAAACTGTGGCTCCTTTCATTTCTTATTAACTCCCCTCATAAATACTCAAATTGTGTTATTATTATAAATGGCATATTTTCACCCAGTGTAATTCTCTTACATGTTATTAATGGGGAAGCTCTTGATTTTGGAATGACAATTTTGTAACCTGCTAATTCAATGATTTTTTCTTTTAAGTATATTATTATTTCTTTTGCAAATTGGTAATTTTTATCTTCTGTTTCTTCCTCATCTGATTCCACTGACTAGGACCAGCAGCCAGTTTTTACTCTTTTAAATACTTCCCAAATTGGCCAATAAAGTTTCTTGAATTCATTTAATTCTCATTATAAATAGGCTTTTTAGAAATGTACTCTTTAATTTCCTATTTAATAAAGGGACCATAAACACCATTTTAGAGAAACAAAGATAAAACATAAAGAAATAAAAAGTTATGGATGTAGATGTTTGTTTAAATAGGGGAATTTTCCATTGGAGAACTGTGTTCTATGACGCTGATCATCTTGATAGAACGTTTTGAAAGCATGGCGAACTTCTCACTAACAGATACAACTTTTCATTTGGAAATTAGCATAGATTAACAAATGCCAGTTTACATGAGATATGTTGTTGTTGTTAGGTGCCATCGAGTCGGTACCAGCTCATAGCGACCTTATGCACAACAGAACGAAACACTGCCCAATCCTGGGCCAACCTCACTACTATTGACACGCTTGAGCCCATTGGAAGTCTTCCTCTTCTTCTCTGACCCTCCACCCTACCAAACATGATATCCTTTCTCCAGCAACTGGTTCCTTCTGACAATATGTCTGAAGTATGAGATACAAAGTTTAGCCATCTTGGCCTCCAAGGAGC
>NW_006408662.1:4164679-4166103 GCF_000296735.1 Chrysochloris asiatica
TGAACCTCTGGAAGTTCTCTGTCAATGTATGCTTGCAGCTGTTTCTGTATTACCTTTACTAAAACTCTACTCATATGGGATATCAAAGATATTGTCTGATGATTCCCACATTCCTTTGGGTTACCTCTCTTTGGAATGGGCACAAATATGAATCTCTTCCAGTCAGTTGGCCAGATAGTTGTCTTCTACATTTCCTGGCATAGATGAATGAGTGCCTCTAGTGCCGCCTCACTGTTGAAAGATTTCAGTTTGTATCCCATTAATTTCTGGTGTCTTGTTCTATGTGAATGCCTTCAATGTACCTTGAACTTCTTCCTTCAGTATCATTGACTCTCGATCATATGCTACCTGTTGAAATAGTTGAACATAGACCATTTCTTTTTGGAACAGTGACTCTGTGTATTCCTTCCATCTTCTTTTGATGCTTTCTGCATCATTCAATATTTTGCCCAGATAATCCTTCAAAACAAAAGTCAAGGCTTGAAGTTTTTCTTCAGTTCCCTCAGCTTGAGAAATGCTAAGCATGTCCTTCCCTTTTTGTTCTCTAACTCTAAGTCTTTCCCCATTTCGTTATAATATTTGACTTTATCTTCTCAAGCTGACCTTTGGAATTTCTGTTCAGATCCTGTACCTCCTCACTTCTTCCATTTCCTTTAGTGTCTCCATGCTGGAGAGTAAATTTCAGAATTTCTTCTGACTGCCATTTTGATCTTTTCCTTCTTTCTTATCTTCTTAATCACCTTTTGCTTTCTTCCTGTATGATATTCTTAATGCCATCCCACACATCTTCTGGTCTTTGGTCTTTAGTGTCTAATGTATTAAATCTGTACTTCAGATGATCTCTAAATTCAGGTGGGACATGTTAAGGGTCATACTTTGCTTCTCATGGACTTGTCATTTGCTTTAGCATCAGCCTGAACTTGCATATGAGTGATTGATGGTCTGTTCTGCGCTCTGCCCCTCGTCTTGTTTTGGTTGATGATATGGTGCTTCTCCACTGTCTCTTCCTACAGATGTAGTCAGTTTCATTTCTATGCATTCCATCTGGAGAGGTCCATCTGCATAGTCAACTTTTATGTTGTTTAAATATGACGTTTGCAATGAAGAAATTATTGGTCTTGCAAACTTCGATCATTCCATCTCCAGCCTGTATCCTATCGCCAAGGCCTTATTTTCCAACCAGTGATCCTTCCTCTTTGTTTCCAGTCGCCAGTGATTATCAATACATCTTGATTATTGAAATTGCTTGATCAATTTCAGACTGAAGAATTAGGTAGAGTTCTTCAATGTCAACATCACTGGCTATAGTTGGTGTGTAAATTTGGATAATAATGGTATTAACTGGTCTTTCTTGCAGGTGTATGGATATTATCCTGTCATAGGCAGAATTGGACTTCAAGGTGGATCTTGATATGTTCTTTTTG
>NW_006408662.1:4166203-4174565 GCF_000296735.1 Chrysochloris asiatica
ACATCTTTGCTCTTTAACATTTTAAAAAGGTCTTGTGCAGCATATTTTCCTAATGCAATACGTCCTTTGATTTCTTGACGGCTGCTTCCATGAGTGTTGATAGTTGATCCAAGAAGAATGAAGTCTTTGACAACTTCAAGATTAGATATTTTGATATTTTAAAGGGTACATTTAAAATGAGCATTTATATATATACTTTATCACCGGAAAAAATTGTATATACCATTCCAAACCTGTGTTTTCATTGTTGACCTTTACTTCTTGTTGTTGTTAAGTGCCGCCGAGTCGGTTCTGACTCATAGCAACTCAGTACAGAGTTTCCAAGGAGCAGCTCAGGGTGTGAGCTGTCGACCTTGTGGTTTGCAGTCCAGTGCTGATCCTCCAACACCACACCAGAACTCCGTCCTTTACTTAGAATGAGGTTAAGTAAAAGATAAATCGATGGATTAAAAAAAATGTGTATAAAACAGTCCTGGTATCTTAAAACTCTTAAGACTCACTGAAATATGTACAAGATTATATAGCTAGTGAGTGGCTATCTTACACCTTTACTGTAACATTGTATCCGACTTTCTGAGAATTTATCTGATTTATTAATAGGAGCTCTGGTAGCGTATTGGTTACTAACTGGAAATCTGCTCAGCTCAAGGTCAGTAGTTCAAAACTACCAGCTGTTTTGCTGGAGAAAAACGAGGCTTTATGCTCCCATAAAGATTTACAGCCTTGGAAACCATACACAGGGTCGCTATAGGTCAGAACTGACTCCATGGCACACCACCACCACATATAAGTGTTACTTTTAAAAGTTATACTTGCCTCTGTTGTTGTTGTTAAGTGCTGGAAAGTTGGTTCCAACTCCTGACCAACCTATATAGGGTTTCCGAGGAGCGGCTGGTGGGCCTGAACCACCAAACTTGCCGTTCAAACTGACCTTGCGATCAAGTGCTTATCCTACAAAGCCATACCAGTACTCCATGCTTGCACTTGGGGATCTCCAATAAAAATTTAATATATTTAAGATAACGTTAACTTTATAGACAAGTACACGAAAGCACTCTGTCTCAGTACACCCTGTGTGTGTGTGTGTGTGTGTTAAGTGCCGTCGAGTCGGTTCCGACCCATAGCGACCCTGTATAGGGTTTCCTAGGGTGTAAATCTTTACGGGAGTAGAAAGCCTCATCTTTCTCCCGCGGAGCAGCTGGTAGTTTCGAACCGCTGACCTTTAGGTTCGCAGCCCGATTCGTAACCACTACGCTACCAGAGCTAGGATATCATTAATAACTTAGGTATCTTTAAGGTAAATTTGTCAGTGTAAAACAAATCTGGACATATTCACATCCACAATTTTCAAATAATCAAAACTTGTTGGAATCAGTGAACTTTAACTCTGTTCTCTATAAGTTTTTATTAGATAGAAAGAAACAACATAGTGACCTTGTATAGGGTTTCTGAGGAGTGATGGGTGAGTTTGAACCACCAACCTTGTGTTTCAAACTAACCTTGCAGTCCAGTGCTTATCCTACAGCACCAAATAATAATTAAAGAAAGAGGTACTGGTCATGGAAATATTAGCAAACCAAAATTTATAAATGATCAAAATAGATTAGTTATGTACAAAGTTTGCTGAAGCACCCAGTCTGTTGAATACCCTTTAGTTTCAGTTACTATGGGTGTTTAGTTTGGAATGATTGTATTATATCAGGGGATGTGATTTCAGAGATCTTTTTAGTGTTTAGTTTTATAGATGAGAAAACTGTAGCCAAAAGAAGCAAGCAGTTTTCCATAGAGAGTGTAATTTATGGGAAGGGTGATCTCGTGCTGGAATCCACATACCTATGCCTAGAATTCCAAGGGAATCATTTTGTGTTAGTGAGAGATGTAGGCGTTAGAACCAGAGGCCGCCCCCCCAAAGAAAATTATTCATTTATTTCATTCAAATTAGAAGCTGTTGTTTTTTGTTGTCATTGTAGTTGTAGTGTCAACTTGTTGTTGTTGAGTGCTCTCAAGCTGGTTCCAACCCATATTGACCCTGTATAGGGTTTCCAAGGAGCAGGTGGTGAACTTGAACTGCCAACCTTACAGTTTCAACCGACTTCGCAGTCCAGTGCATTAACCCACAGCGCTTAGTTAGTAGGTTCCTAATGCAGTTATTCTTAGAGTCCTGGTGAGGCGCTGTGGGTTAATATGCTGGACTGCAAGATCAGGTTGAACCTCAAGGTCAGCGGTTCAAGCTCACCAGCCACTCCTTGGAAACCGTATACAGGATCTCTGTGATTTGGAATTGACTTGATGCCACTTAGCTACAACAATATGTTTGACCTTCATATATACGTTACCTGATGAAAATTATCTGATAAGTACTAAGTACAAGTACTAAGCTATAAAAATGTCAATGAAAGCACAATAGCAAAATATACTAAATATGTCCACCTTCTCTAGGTATATTTACTAAGGAGAATGAGAGCACATTTGAACAGAAAGGATAAATCACAAACTTGAACTCTGAATACTGTGTATCAGTGCAGTGTTTGCCTTGAATCCCTTGTAAAGATAATCAAAAATAGATTTCAAGGCTCAATCTGTATAGTAAACTGAGATAAAGAACCTTCTCCATACATCTTGTAATTTCTGGGATACAAAGACATTTTGAAACAGCAGCAATAATTAAAAAAAAAAAAAAAAGAAGAAGAAGAAGAAACGAAACCATAAGAGAAAACTCCCAAACCAAAAAACCTTGGATTTTCATCAATGCCAACAACTCTGGGACCTGCCTTGTACCCTCCGCTCTCCACAGCTTGTAAAGTCAGTTAAATATAGACACAGTTGGGTTCTGTGGAACAGCAAATAGGAAAAGGAGTGAAAGCTGGAGGTGTGTTGGTGAAAAACACTTCAAAGTCATTTATTTTTGACACTTTTTAAAGACTTCTTTGTAAATGCACTTTTAAATAGTAGCCCTGTTTCTTTGCATTTGAGCAAAAGCATCAAATAGGCTGCTTTCAAGAGAACCGGCGTGGGAATCTGTTCAGCAGTGTTATTGCTTGTGTTGGGACAACTGCTCCGCCTATACCGCACCGTGTCTTTTAAATGATCCGAAGTTCAGGAGGCTAAAAGAGCCCTTCTCTGACGTGCACCTTATGCACACATTTACTGTGTATGCCTGTTCACTGGAGTTTTGTGGTGGTTAAATTCTCTTCTGATTAGGTCTCCAAACAGAAGGAAACTCAGAAATTGCACAATATTCTCTAGCTGTTTGGCTACAACATAATATGATAACTCCACTTGTTTTCCCTGCATTTGTTTTCATAGAACCATGAAATTGAGTCTCTCTTCAGCCTAGAACACTAGCTCACCAATGAGTTCCCTAATCAATAAGAAAACAATTAGTTTTTGTTGTTAATTATTCTAAGACAATTATTCTTTTAACTTTGTGAAATTGCTTGCTTGAGATAACTTTTTTTTTTTTTAAACTTTTTATTGTGAATTGAGTGATAGTTTACATGGGAGGACATCAGTTTGACACTTATCTTTTTGTATTTTATTTCATTTCAATGATTACAATCCCCTCCATGCATCATCATTCAATAATATTTGCTTCTATTCCCTCTGGGGTTTTGGTTTTTGTTTTTTTTGGGAGGTGGGGATGGTGTACACCAAAACACTCAGGAATATACAATCATTCAAACAACCAAAGGGCACATTCTGCAAGCCTGCTCCCGGGCCGCCAGCACACAGCCCTTCTCCCTCCATGAGTCTGGAGTCCTTAGCTGCTCCGTCTCTCCACGTCATCTTCATCATCTCTGCCTCCATCTCTGGCATTCCCGCTTCTCTGGGTAGGGTCCCACACTCCGCTCCTGCTCTTCTCCCTTGATGCTCCCAAGGTCCTCTGTTCCTAGACTATAAGATTAACTACTCCCCCCTTTTTGCTACAAAACTTCTACCTTTACAGTTGTGACCATCGCAATTAGTCATGATAACAGTTACTCACTATTGAATCATGAGACTGTTGTCTCCATCTCCTTTCACCAGACCAGTCTAGACAGGATGAAAACCACTAGTGGGGATTCTACCTTCCCCTGCACACTCTGAAACTAAACTCCCTCTTGAAAACTTGTAAACCAGCCGCTTTGTGCCTTTATAGCCCCCCTCCCCATTTTAGGTAGCCAATGTCTAAGTTGCTCGTCCCAATCAACTCTTTGTGTACAGAGGGTCTGGGAATGATTCTTGCTGTAAAGATTCCTTCCCTCTTGGTTGGTATTTTAAGCTACCACATCCATAAGTATAGGTCAGGTTCATCAGATGGCAGCAATTTATACTTGTTTTCTTTATCAATTTTTTTTTTTTAATCTTCTTGAGGTAACTTTGGGCAACCAGGGTGTTTGTTTCTTCAGTTGTTGTTGCTGTTGTTAGGTGCCACCGATTTAGTACCAACTCATAGTGCCCCTATATGCACTACAGAAAGAAACACTGCCCGATCCTACACCATCCTTATAATCATTGTCAGGCTTGAGCCCATTGCCACTACCACCTTTTGAATGCCTTCCAACCTGAGGGGATCATCTTCGGACACTATATCTGACACTATTCTGCTGCTCTTCATCATGTTTCAATATTCAGTATTCTGGTGCTATCTGGAAGTGTTCCGTTGCTCTTCATAAAGTTTTCAGTGACTAAATATTCGGAAGTAGTTTCTCTCCCCTTCTGCTCTTAGTCTGTCTTCGTCCATGTGTTCAGCTGAAATCTGTCCATCGTGGGTGACCCTGCTGGTATTTAAAATAACCCGTGGCATAGCTTCCAGCATCACAGCAACACACAAGCCCCCACCGTACAACAAACTGACTGACAGATGAGTGACGGCACTGAGGAAGTAACTGGATTTAATTTATTCTAAGGTTTGCTCCAAATCTAGAGTTTCGTGATTGGTAACTGTGTTGTTGATGGCACTGTGTTTATGTATAATTGATACACAGTTTCTCCCTAGTCTCCAGCATTTCTGCACAATCACAGAGGTGCCCCAACAGATGTCCTCAGATTCTGTGCTTTTCATTAACTCATTCACCATACTGACCAGGCATTCCAGGTGTGAGGACAGCAAGCTTTGGGGAACCCCGCCCAACTAACTTCTCAGATGTGAATACAGACCCGAAGACCAGAGCCTCAGATTTATACTTTGTGGCTCTACTTAAGACTTGGAAGTGCATGTTCAGTGCCTGAATAGATCTATTAACTGGAGGGTTTCACACTACAAATCAGAATTTACCACACTCAACTTAGTCACACAGGCATTTAATTTATTTTGGATCAGCCCCTCTAGCAAGGAACTTAAGGTTTTACTGCCCTAAAAATGCTTTTGAAATGTTATTTACTCTGTTGCTCACTCAACATCTGACAAAAAAATGTACAAGTGCTTCCAGGAATAGTAAAAATGTGTTTCAAAACACTGGCCTGAATAGGGAGCCTAATTCGATGGTGTGGTGCCACGCTTTGAGAATGTCTAGTATACAACCACCTTTCTAGAGGATTTTACACAGGATTCTTGTAAATGGGGAAGACTCCTAACATTTCAAGTGTGAGTCAATATATAAATATTTTGTTAAGACAACTTGTCAGCAACACATTTATTTCGTTATGTATAGTATGTAACTACTTCTAATTTCTAAGTTGCTGAATTATCTAGTATGCATGGGGGAATTGCTCTAAATTGAAAACGTTTACCAGGCTGTTGGAAAATGATTGGATTTGTCTGTATGTATTTTTGTGAATCTTGGGGGAACTTCTGTTTGTAGCTCCATCTGCTTTTTCAACATTCCATTAGGCAACGGACCTCTTTAAGAAGAACAGCTTTGTTGTTACTGACCACAGACAGCAGATCTACATGTGCAAATATACATGGGAAGAAGGGAAGATACATTGTTAAATGTAGGTTCTCCAGAGGTGTGCCCTGGGAGTGATGCAGAAGTTTCCAGTATGTTGATGCTAGACTAGAGACATGCTAAAGTTCCCAAATTATGGCAATCCTGTGGGATAACGCACTGGACCAAAAGTTCAGTTTGAACATAAGGTTGGCAGTTCAAACTCATTAGCCGCTCCTTGGAAAACCGTAGACAGGGTTGCTATGAGTCGGGACTGACTTTAGGGCAATTAACAGCAACAATGTTGAGTCACTGCCTCTCATCTCCAGGACACCCCCTCTAACCCCGGTTTGGATTATTACCAGCTTTTGGACTAACTGCTGGAAACTTTAACCTCTAGTATCTTTTCTGGGATACTAACCAGTGCCATTGGCTGGGATGGGAAGGACTCTCAGTTTGTGTGGTGGGGGTTGGGGGTAGTGGTGATGAGGGGCTGTATCGGGTTCCTAACTTTGTCAGAAGCTGCAGTATCAGGGCGTTAAGTGATTACCATTGTGATTTTCTTCATAGTTTGTTTGAGAGCATCACTTTCACAATTTGGCCAACTGGTACCTTTCTTTCTGTTTCTTTGGTTTCAGCAAAACAGTTTTTCTGAATAGTCTGATTTTACCTCTTCCTTCCAGAATGCCATCTTTGAATAAAATATCAAAAAGAAATAGTCATTTTAAATTAAAGAACCAACTGAGTGAAAAGAAGGCAAACTAGGCAGGGCTCTGGTATCACCTTGCCTCTCTGCCATGGGTATCAGTGACTGCTTCTTTCCAATCTTCATGCCCTTTGGACATGCAATTCCCTTCTATGAGATATTCACTGTCCTTTTCTCTGCTAATTAAGTTCCTTTACGTCTTCAAAAGGTTAGCTTACAACTTATCTTTGGGGAGGCTTCTTTGGCAGTCTGTCTGACAGTTAACTGTTCCTGGGCATGAACTACATTTTACCAAGAAGCATCTTAGCCACTTACTGTATGGAAAGCACTAGAGTCTAAGAAGCTCTGAAGAGGGAAGAACCAAGGAAGCAAACTTAATCAGACATCCATATGATAGTTTTTAATTTTTATTTTACAGGTGTAAAGTGGGGGGGGGAGGGGTGCTGATTAAAAAGCACATTTGAGTGTGCCGGAATTCAGCAAAGTATCATGTAGAACCCTTGAAGGAGCACAGCCTAACCTCTTCTGACAGTATCAGAGTTGCAAAGCTTTTGAGCTGCTAGGACCACTAAGGAGTGTAATTAATTGAATTCCTATCTTACATAAGAGTCCTGGTGTGGTGCTGTGGGTTAATGCGCTGGACTGCAAAGTCTGCACCACAAGGTTGGCGGTTCAAGCTCACCCAGCTGCTCCTCGGAAACCCTATACAGGGTCCCTGTGGGTTGGAACGGTCTCCATGGTACTTATCAACAACAATAACCTTACACAACTACAGACTGCCTATTGCATACGTCCATATGAGAATTTTTTAATTGCCTAAAACTCAAA
This sequence comes from Chrysochloris asiatica, assembly GCF_000296735.1. Taxonomy (NCBI): domain Eukaryota; kingdom Metazoa; phylum Chordata; class Mammalia; order Afrosoricida; family Chrysochloridae; genus Chrysochloris; species Chrysochloris asiatica. The sequence goes on from NW_006408662.1 coordinate 4,173,587, forward strand.
ATATCTAAAATTAAATGCCCACCCCTTATTCATCATTCTTCCAGCCAACCTGACTCTTTTCTTTCTTTTGCCCCACTCTAATCGGTTTCGACTCCTAGTGAACCCTGTATAGGGTTTCCTAGGCTTGTAAATGTTTGTGGGAGCAGAAAGCTTTATCTTTCTTCCTTGGAGCAGCTGGTGGGTTCAAACCACCAACCTTATGGTTAGCATTCCAGTGCTAATTCTACAGAGCTGCATCACTTCCCATGTTGGTCACTGATTGAAACCAGTTCCTTTGTTGTAGTTCTTGACTTTGACCCATCCTTCATTTAGCCACTGTGTTGGGGTTTAGGCCCAGAAGGAAGAAGCTTTCTGTGTTCATGGATATGGAGGGACCAGACAAACGACCAGGAACTGATCTGAGAGACTTTAGTTTACTACAGAAAAGAAAACAGATGAGACAGTTTTCTAACCAGAATGAGAACAGCTGTTCCCAGTGGTAAATGAAGGTTTTTATATCATGGGGTACGCAAGCTTCACATATATCAGGGCGATTCAGGGTGTTATGCGGAATACAGAAGAGGCAGGGCAACCAAAAGTTACAGGGCTGTCTGTGTATATAGTCTCTGTTTATGTTCTTGAAAAAGGTATTTGCAATGAGTAAATCATTCATCTTGGAAAAAAAAAAAAAATCCAGTGGTGAGTATTTTTGTTTTTTTCCCCATTGAAATTCAATACCCATACCAAAGGCCATGGTCTTTGATCTTCATCAGTAAGTACTTTAAGTTCTCTTTGCTTTCAGCAAGCAAGGTTGTATCATCTGTCAATGAGTCTTCCTCCAATATAATTCAGTTTCTAGAATTATTTGCTCAGCATACAGATTGAATAAGTATGGTGAAAGAATACAACCCTGGCGGACACCTTTCGTGATTTTAAAACGTTCAGTGTTCCTTGGTCTGTTCGAACAGCTGTCTCTTGGTCTATGTATGTACAGGTTCCT
>NW_006408662.1:4176317-4235838 GCF_000296735.1 Chrysochloris asiatica
GGAGCAGCTGGTAGTTTCGAACCGCTGACCTTAAGGTTCGCAGCCCGATTCGTAACCACTACGCTACCAGAACTATACGTTTTTAAAATTCATCCTTCATATATTTCATGTTTAGATTATTAATGGTTGCTTGAAGTTGTTTCCTCTCATTCAGAGTCATGCTCTAACATCAAATGATGGTCCCCAAAAGTTTACTCCATCTAGTGTCCACATACATAAGAGTGGTTGAAATACCATGGCTAAGATTAGGTATTACCTTAATTTTCAAAGTGACATCTTTGTTTTGTTAACATTTCAAAGAGATCTTTTACAACAGATATGCCCAGTTCAATACTTTGTTTGCATTCCTGATTGCTTCTGTCTGCATGTTGACTGTAAATCCAAGAAAAATGAAATCCTTGACAGCTTCAATCTTTTCTTTGTTTATCGTGATGTTGTTTGTTGGTACATTTGTGAGTACTTTTGTTTTCTTTATGTTGAGGTGTAATCCTTACTGAAGTTATAATCCATATTGTGCATGGTATATTTGTCCATTTATGTAGGTATTTGTGTGTGTGTGTGTGGTTGTGTTTTATAATTGTCTTTTTATCAAGCTTCTGTTTCTTTTTTTTTCAGTTTCTGTCCAGTTCTATCTTTCACTGAAAGCAGTGTTCTAAGGTTTCTTGCTATTATAAAAATCTTACTATTACAATACAATCGTCTATTTCTCTTTTCAAGTCTGTTGAGTCTTGATTTAGGGATTTTTGAGCTCTTTCATTCTCTGTATAGGTATTTATTATGTTTATGTCCTTTTGTTGGATTGACCCTTTAGTCATATTGAAGTACCTTCTTTTTCTTCTGTTGGTTTTTTTCCTTAAAGGTTTTTTTTTTTTTTTTATCAGAAATTAATATTGCCACTCATGCTCATTTTTGCTTGCCCTGTGCTTGAGATCCGTTTTTCCATCCTTTGGTGTGTAAAGTAAACAAATATTACCAGAGACACAAAAGATCTTGTAGGCAGTGCATTTATGGGTCTTGTTTTCTTATCCATTCTGCTACTCTCTGATGTGTTTACTCTGTCTTTATCACTAGGTATGGATCAATTCTGTCGTGTGTGTGTGTGTGTGTGTGTGTGTGTGTGTGTGTGTGTGGTGTTGGTGGTTTCTTTTTCCCTATACTTTTCTGTGTTCTGAGCACATTCTGACTGGTGATTCCTTTATTTCCTTTGTTGCTGTTGTTTTACTGTTTACTGAGACTTTATGTCTTTATTTTTTTGTGAGGTTTTTTTTGCAATTTCTTTGAAGTTACCCTATGATTTGTTATTACTTTTCTGAGTTTAAAACACTGCATTTTTTTCTTGATATTATCTTGAGTTCCTTTCAATTTGTAAGTTTTGTAATGACATCATTTTTTTTTTTTTGCTTTTAGTTGTCACAGTTTACAAATTGACACCTCTGGTTCTCTATTTTCAGACTTGTAGGTTTATTTCGCTTTGATACTTTTGTATTTGGGTTTGGATATTATCCAACACTGTGCTTCAGGGTGGATTTTGAAATGTTCTTTTTAATGATGAATGTGATGCCATTCCTCTTCAATGTGTGAGTCTCATCGTTGTATACCAGCATATGATTGATTCAAAGTGGTCAATGCCAGGCCATTTCAACTCACTAATGCCTAGGATTTTGGTCTTTCTTTATGCATTCCTTTTCATTTTTGACAACCTCCAGTTTTCCTGGATTCATACTTTGTACAGTCCACATTCTGATTATTAATGAATGTTTGCAACTGTTCCTTCTCAGTTTGAATCATGCCACATCAGCAGGTGAAGGCTCCAAAATATTTGCTCCATCTATGTCACTGATTTCAACTCTGTTTTTCAGAAGCAGTTTTTCCCAGATGTATTTTGAGTTCCTTCTGCCATAATGAAGGAACCCTGGTCGTTTACTGGATTACAAGTGGGCTGCTAACCGCAACGTCATCGTTAGTTTGACTCTACCCATCTCTCTGTGAGAGAAAGATGAGACCTTCTGAGCGCGTTAAGATTTACAGCCTCAGAAACACCATGCAGTTTCCCTATAAATCGGAACAGACTCAGTGGCACACAATCACCACCACCAACAACCTGGGTTCTCATCGTCTGGTGTTAGACGGTGTTCCTCTGCTTTTCTTAAGGTTTTCAGTAGCTCATTTTATACCATGGTAGCACATAAGCCACCACAGTATAACCAACTGACAGTACACTGACAGAACAGAGTTGTGTTGGAAGAATTCAGCCGGAATAGTCTTTGAAGTGAGGTTAGCAAGACTTTGTCTCACTCCCTTTGGATTTGTCATTAGGTGCGACCGACCAGTGCCTGGAGAAGGACATCATGCTTGGTAAAGTAAAGCGTTAAAAAAAAAAAGAGGACGACCCTTAATTAGTGGATTGACACGGTTGTTCAAATATAGGAATGATTCTGAGGATGGAACAAGGAGCTCAAACACAATGAATTGACAGAGTGGGTTGAAACATAGGAGCGATTATGAGGCTATCACAAGGTTTAGCAGTGCCTCCATCTTTTATGTATTTGGTCACTAAGAGTTGTAATGTCTGGATTTAATTGGGGGTAATGTTGGCTGTCTTAACCTCTGGTTGTTGTTTGGCATTGTGGGTTATCTGTCTGAGGACTCTCTTTAGCATTCTTTTTAAGGTTGGTCTGTTTTTTACAAATTCCTTGTTTCCGTTTATCTATGAATGTCCTAATTTTACTCTGGTATTTGAGAGGCAGTTTCCCTGGATATATAATATTTGGTTGGCACTTTTTTTTCTTTTAAGGGTTTTATATATGCTATCCCATTGGTTTCCTGTCTGTGTGATTTCTGCCAACTTAGTCCATTGGTTCTCTTTTGTAGGTAACTTTTCATCTTTCCCAAGCTGCTCTCAGGACATTTTCTTTCTGTTTGGTTTTGGAAAGTTTGATTATGATATATTTTGGTGATTTTCTTTTGGAGTCTGTACTGTCTGAGATACATTGAGTTTCTTGATTGCATGTCTTCGATTTTGAGTGGCGCTGTATGATAATCTTTGGTCTACTAAGCACAAAGTCGGCAGTTCAAACCCACCAGCCCTTCCTTGGCATCCCTATACAGAGTCCCTAAGAGTCTAAACCAGCTCGATGGCACTGAACAACATGTTTCTCTTTAAAAGAAGTTTATGACTTTGATTCCCTCGAGTCTGTCAACTTAGTATCTTTCATACTATTTCTTGTTTAGGTCTTTTTAAAAATGTTAACTATTTTCACTAACTGTTATCCTTTTCTCTGTATCATATTCTTTCATGACATTTTTAGCTCCAATTCTTAAAAAATCCTGTAAGCAAGTTATCATTATTCTAGCTTTTCAGATTTTGTTTTGTTTTGTTGATGTTCTGTTTGTGTGTGTGTCATCCAGTTGATTCTGACTCGTGGTGACCGTTTGTCCATTTGTGTAGAGTACAATTACTCCATCGGATCTCAAGACTGTGACTCTTGGGTGTAAATCTCCATGCCTGTCTTCTAAGGCATCTCTGAGTGGGTTTGAACTGCCAGACTTTTGACTAGTAGTTGAGTACTTAGCTGCCCTTCTTTGGAGAGGCCAAATATCTTGTCTGCGGTCTTAAGTAGGTTCATTAGCCAGAATTTAAACCTAGGACTACCTAAAGCAAAGTCTGTGTTTATTTCATTGGTTACCCTCCCTTCACCCTGTTTTTCATGCATTGCTTTCATGTTCTATAACCCCAATCTTAGACATAATGGTGTGTACTGTCTCTGCTTCTTAGCTTGTGAATACATGGTACCTTTTCAACTCTGCACTACATTGTTGTTGTTGTTAAGTGCCGTGGAGTCAGTTCCAACTCATAGCGACCCAGAGGCTAGTATTTCCCAATGACTAAATCCAGTGGACTTTTTCTGCGTAATCTTAGCCAAAGAAGTAATTTACTGATTATGTAACTGGGAACTTCAAGGCACATGAATCTTGCTGTCAGCATGGCTGGGGTCCCTGTGTTAAAGTAACATCATCTGTTGTGCCCCACTTTCTGTTTTTGTCTTTTCTTCATCTACCAGCTGCTCCTCAGATCCTCTATACATGAGTCAGAATCAACTCGATGGCACTTAATAGCAATAGTGGCTTCAATTTCAGGGATGTTTTTTCCATGTGGTGCCAAACAGGACCAGGAAGGCTCCAGGCATCCTGCTTCCTGAAAAAAAAAGAGAGAAGGTTTCCCTTTTACCTTCAGCATAGACGTTCAAGGGAGGTTTCTGCTTGTTCCGCAAGGGTTCTGTACCTTTTCTACACATTACAGTAGCTCTTTCAGTCCCAGTGATGGATAGGGCAGGAGAGGAGGTAGTCTGTGTGGAACTGTGAGGGAGGGAAGGAGATCCTGGGGGGTATAAAACTGCAGATGCCCTTTTCAGACACCTTTTCTGAAAAGCTTTGTACTTTTCTTGACTTTGAAATTTTGGAATCCTTTGCTTTGCTGACTTTCCCAACCCAACCGACCTTTCTCATTCCCTCTCTGTCTCTCCTTCCTTCCAAGCTATCTTCCTCTTTCATCTTCCTTCAGTGACGCTTATTTAAATGATTTAAGCCATTTGCATTATATATATTCACTTAATAAATGTATAATGTTATGTATATTTCAGCGTTTATTTCAGAAGTATGCTTTTAAAAATAATCTGTACATCTAATTACTACAAGGCCAACTGGTACAGCGGTGCTTACAGTGAAGATCAACAGGGTCCTACTCCATTGACACCACCGTTTGTAAATGCTTTTCTTTAGGTGATTTCCTTTGTAACTCTAGTGTGCCTTTTATCTACAAATGCATGATGGGAATTTATCTCATTTTCACTGACTTCTACCTCTCCCTTTTTAATAGTTATATTATTTTCAGAAATGCTATTTTTTATTACTTTAAATAATAAGCTTAAGCCTGTATTTGTCGTTCCTTCAACTTTAGACAGAAGTTGTCAACCCTTTGTTATGAGATATTAGCATAGTAAGCCCTACACTTATCTCCAAGGAGCTCTGGAAGCACAGTGGTTACCAGTCAGGTTGCTAACCTCAAGGTCAGCAATTCGAAACTACCAGATGAGGCTTTCTGCTCCTGTAAAGATTTACAGCCTCATAAACCCTATGCAGGGTCGCTAAGAGTCGGAAACGACTGCACGCCACACCACCACCACCATACCTGTTTCTTTTTATCTTCCAACTTCTCTCAACTAAACTTTCCCTTCTATGTCAATACATTTATATTTCATTCTTTAACCAACATTAGAGGAGCTCTGGTAGTGTAGAGCTTATGAATTGGACTGCTAATCTCACAGACAGCAGTTTGAAACTATCAACTGTTCTGTGGGAGAAAGATGAGGCTTTCTGCTCTCATCTTTACAGCCTCGGAAACCCTATACAGGGTCGCTGTGAGTCGGAACCAACTCCACAGCACTTAATAACAACAACAACAACAACAGCCAACATTAAGCTTTCAGTGCTTTGACTGCTGATTATATTATGTTTTATGACTATGTCAACAGTGTTCACATTTGAAACAGGTAACGTGAGATCATCGTGCTAATCTCTGTCACATAGAAGATGCTGCTTCTACCCTCTGGGTCAAGGGGATTTTCTGTTTTTACAAAACCATCAATTACGTAAAATATTGCAGTAGTTTAACTAACTTTGTAACCTCCTCTGATGGGTTTCTGGTTGTTGTTCCTTCATGAGGAGGAATATATTTTCTTTATCAGATCAATTGATAAATTCTATCTTCTTCTCGAACGTTCTTTTGGGATCCTATAAATTTCCTGTTCTAGTTTGGATGAAGTATTTTCTAGACTTTAAATTAGATTTTTTTTTCATGTTTAGTACCTCCATTTATCATGTTCTATATCAATCTTTGGCATCCTGCTGTGGCTCTGTGAGCTAATGAGCTGGACTGCAAAGGAGTTTTGAACCTCAAGGTCGGCGGTTCAAGCTCACCAGCTGTGCCTTTGAAACCTATGGGTCGGAACTGACTTGACATCATTTAACAACAACAATATCAGTCTTTAAAAATTTTTTTTTTACCTCATACTTTATTGGCATAGAATTTCAGGTAACACCTTCAGAAATGATGTTATTTAAAGTAAACTTCAAAGTTACGTAGTTCTAAAAGAATTCTACTTCTCCCCTCACACTTGACTAATAATTTTTCATAGATTTTTATGTTTAACATTTGTTGTTAAATGCCATTGACTTGATTCCAACTGACAGCAACCTGTACAGGGTTCCTGAGGAGCAGCTACTGGATTTGAACAACTGAATCTTGGTTCGCAGTCCCGTGCTTCTCCTGTAGGGCCACACAGTATTTTAACAGTTTCTCTTCATTTTAAAGTCGTTCCATTGTCTGTTACTGATGAGACTCGGACACACCGATAGCTCATTCTTTTTTCTAAGTACATCTTTTTATTGGAAGCTTTTAGATTTTCCTCTTTGGACATTTTTTTTTAAATCTTTGTGAACTGAAGTTTCACAAAGCTCTTTGTAAGTGTTTTCCTTGTTAGGTGGTTCTAACTGAAAGCTCTCAAGGCTGGGCTCTAGGCCTTGTCTCTGATGTTATTTCTCTGACGATTTTTTCCCTTCTTTTTTCTCAGAGAAGAAGAGTGTATGTTTCTTGATTTTCTCCTAGGGTTGATGTGAAGATTAAATCAGATAATGTACATAGTATTCTTTAAAACGTATCTGAAACACTCTATAAATGTGAACTTTTCCTCGAGGATATTGTCATGATGCTATTCACGTGTATGCGCCTGATCTCACTGTGTCTGTGTTGGTGGTTAAGTGCCATCGAGTCGCCTCTGTTTCATAGTGACCCTGGGTAGGGTTTCCGAGGAGCAGCTGGTGGGTTTGAACTGCTGATCTTGTGGTTCACGCCCAGTGCTGATCCTAAGCATGGATTACTTGGGATGGGTGGCAGCCGCTGATGCTGTGATGACCTGCAGAGGGAATTCCTGTGACGTGGTGGTCAAGGGAAGGTGTCCTATCCTGTCTGAAAGGTGAGAGGCTGCAGAGCCCAACTGACCGATCAGACAGGTTTGCTACAAGTTTCAAATGTCATATATCAGATGTTGGCATGTCTGTGATGAGATTAGAAAGAAGTCCCAGGTTACTGAATCTACATTGTCCGAGCAGATATGTGTTGCATGCCAACTACTAACAGGCAATGTGCTAGGTCATAAGTACAGTCTGTGGGGAAGGCAGAGACTCCTGTTGTTTATAAATAAAGTGGTAAGTCTAAGGGTGCGGTGAGAGCTATGAAGGAAAACACCCACATGCTTTGAGTGTTTGTAGCAGGGGGTGGGCGCTGACTTGGGCTGAGCAGTTCAAGGAAGGCTTTTCTGAGGAAAAGAGGTTGAACCAAAGTCAAGAATGGTTGGAGTTAGACTAAGGACAGGGAGTTTAGGAAGTGGGGGCAGTGTGTGGGAAGGACAGGAAAAGTGTGGGGCTCAAGGAGACTGGGGAGACAAGGCAGAGCTCTTGGCCTGGAACTCTATGCCTTCCGCCCTCCACACTTGCTCCCTGACCTTTCATTTGCCATTTTCCTAGTCCTTTGGGTTTTTTTCCCTTTAGCCTGATGTTATGTTGTAAAAAAAAAATAACCCCTTCAAATATGCACATGAACTTCCTCTCTCCTTTCTCTTAAGGACTAGGCATGAAAACATAAATGGAGACTGGCTTGTAGTAACACTGTCAAGTGAAGTTTATATAATGCAGTCTTTGTTCCAGTTCCATAATTTACCTCCACCTTCTAAGAAAACACAAGTGCCCATTGTTGGGCATTAACCCCTTAGACAGTTGCTGCCAAGCAGATATTATTCACCTGGAAGCAGCAGGGCCCACATTCATGCTCTAGGCTTAGGAGAAGGAGGCAGGCCAGGAGGGAGGGAGCAAGACAGAGAAAAAGAGTGCCGCCAAGACAAAGCACAGAATCCTACTGAATAAAACGAGAGTTTGCAGAAAGGTGCCAAGCAGGCAGTCTTGGAACCAGTGGTATAATCTACACAGCTGCTGTCAGTCTGGGATCCCATGTCCAGACTATGAAAGTGACTGTTAGCTCTCTGGCCAGCCTCCCTTTCCATCCTGGGGTTTCCCAAGCCAGGGGACCTGTTGTCCATTCGCATGAACAGCTTTGCAGTGGGGTGGATGTCCCCTGTTTAGAACCCATCTTCAACTACCGGTCTGTGTTCCTACCATGCCCACCTGTGGGACACATACGGTAGCAACCGTTCTGGTGGGTGGGTGCTGTTGTTAAACAGATGATCAGATCCGTTGAACATCACCCCAAATTTAATATGGTCTTTTCTATTCAGTTATTATTCAACCTGTGTGTATGAGTGTGACCAGTAAGTCTGTGGCCTTTCTGGGACCTGAAATCTTAGTGTTGGAAGGAAGCGTCAAGGTTTTCTGGGAAGGTTACTATTAAGGTGGGTTTCCCCCGCCTCCAGCCAACTCTGAATTGGTCACTCAGTCTCAGCAAGAGCACCCACATCCACAAAGAACTTCCAGCTACAGGTATCGAAGAGGACTTCGTGCCGAATACCCCTTCCCTTCCCGGGGGCGGCGGGGGGGGTGTTCATTGTCTGTTTTTATTGGCCCCTGTCACTTCCGCTGATGTATTTTAGCCCTTTTTGGTTCCTTGGAGCCACAACTGTGGTTGTTTTGTTTCCCTTTTGTTGTCTAGGAAGCACATCACCTTCATTCATCACCTTCATCCTTTTCTATCATTGCTCATATGTCACCCTCCAAAGCCACCTCGTAAAACATGAGCCCCTTTCTGGAGGTGGGGGCTCCCTCAGGCCCAGTGCAGTGCCCTCTGCTGCCCTGCTGAGTGGGAGAGTTAGTCAGTAGGAGACACATGTTTACAAAGCAGCACATCCTGCCCTTTTGGAGTTCCCTGACCAGTGTCCTGGATGTCCTCATCTGAATGAAACGACTTCTTGCACCCTTTCTCAAAAGTCTTCAGTGACGTTCCACAGATTTATTGCATTTATTTGAATAAAGTTCAGATTTATTTGTCTGAATTCCATTCCTTCGCAGAATTTGTCTTAGGTCAGGAGTTCCTGAACTTTGTTAGAGGAACACCAGGGCTGTCCAGATGTTCCCAGGTATTGGCTTTCCCCATCTGCCCTTCAAGGAGGCCGGGGACAGGATCATGTCATTCCATAAATCGTGAAGCTGAGTTCACTGTTGGTAGTTCACAGGCTTGTTTGTGTGCGGAAGGGTTTTCAGGAGTCCTGTGGTAACTGGGTTCTCTTCCTGCGGTTGCTATAACAAATGATCACAAGCTGGGTGGCTTCACACAACAGAATTTGTGCTCTCAAAGATCTGGTGGTCAAAGTCTGAAGTAAGCCTCACTGGGCCTATCTCAAGATGTCAGCAGAGTCATGCGTCATTGAAGGGGACAATTCATCCCTTGCTTCTTCCAGCTTCTTTTGATAGCCAGCATTCTTTGGCAGGTGGCTACATCCCTCTAATCTCTTCTGGGTTACATCACCTGCAGGGTTAATTCTCACTCTGCCTCTCACTTATGAGGATACTTTTGTTTGGATGTTGTTGTTAAGTGTCGTTGAGTCAATTCTGACCCATAGTGACCCTGTATAGGGTTTCCAAGGAACAGCTGGTGAGCTTGAACCACCGACCTTGTAGTTTCAACCGACTTTGCAGTCTGGTGCATTAACCCATAGCACCACACCAGGACTCCAAATAAAGGAGCTCTGATAGCATAGCGGTTAAGAGTCAGGCTGGTAATCTCAAGGTCAGCAGTTTAAAATGACCAGCAGTTCCGTGGGAGAAAGATGAAGCTTTCTGCTCCCGTAAAGATTTACAGCCCTGGAAACTCTATCTATGTAGGGTTGCAATGAGTCAGAACCAACTCCACAGCACAGAACAACAACAACATAAGTGAGTCAGAACCCACTCCATGGCACACCACCACCACCACCACACAAATAATCCAGTACAATCTCCCTGTCTCAAACCTTTATCTTAATCATAGCTTCAAAGTTTTTTTTTTTTTTCCCTTTCCTTTCTTTTCTTTGGCATACTGCCACATTTGCAGGTTTCTGTGATCAGGATGCTGACGTGTCTTTGAGGGCCTATCTAGATAACTCAGCGCTGGTCACCTTTCATTCATATGGATTAATTGACTCCACCACTCACTTCTTACACCCATTCCTCTCCCCAAACTGTTTCCTTTCCACCTGCGTTATTTATCTTTGACTATGTTCTAACCTTCTTTCATGTTGTCTTCCTTACCAGCGGGGCCCACTTCTTTAAATGCAGAACAGTTTGATTTGTATTTCTTAACATACTTTGTTAATTATTTACATGTTGCTTCAAGCATCTCTTGTGTCATCTTTCACTAAGCTCTGCTATTGTTGAACTTGTTGGCAGTGTGGAATGATGGGTTTAATCCTAGACTCTCCAGTTCATAGCTCTGTGACATTGAGTAATCCACATAACTGCTTTTTCATTGCCTGTCTGTAACATGGGGATCATTTGAATAAACACTTTAAGGAGTTTAAGAGTTGCATTTATGTGGTTAAGTGTAAATGTCTTAGAACCTGGCCTATCACTGAACTGTCCAAAGTGGTAGCTACATGCATGTTGTTGTTGTTGTGAAGTGCTGTCAATTTGGTCCCAACCCATAGGGTTTCCGAGGAGTGGCTGGTGAGCTTGAACCACTGACCTTGCGGTTCAAACTGACCTTGCAGTCCAGAGCATTAACCCACAGCGGCCACACCAGGACTGTTTAGCAGTGCTAACTTGGCCAACATGACTGAGGAACTGATTTACTAAGCTGATACTGCTGCTGCTGCCGCTTCTGCTGTTTCCATTGTAGGGTTTCCGAGGCTGTAAACTTTGTGGTTAGCGGCTCAGCATAGAACCTACGAGGGCTCCTTCTTATAAAAACTGTTGTGGATGACGTCAAGTTGTTTCTGATTCATAGAGACCCTGTGTAGGGCTTCTGAGACTTTATATCTTCATGGGAGCAGAAAGCCTCGTCTTTCTCCTGCAGATCCACTGGTGGGCTTGAACTGCGGATCCAGTGTTCACAGTCCTGTGCTTATCGTATGGAGCCACTGTGCTCCCTATTAGTACTATAAGCATTGTAAACTATATTTCTATTAAGCATGGCTTCTTGTTTAGGTAGAGGTTACGAATCGGGCTGCGAACCTTAAGGTCAGCGGTTCGAAACTACCAGCCGCTCCGCGGGAGAAAGATGAGGCTTTCTACTCCCGTAAAGATTTACACCCTCGGAAACCCTGTACAGGGTCGCTATGGGTCGGAACCGACTCGACGGCACTTAACAACAACAACAACACCTTTCAAATTAAGTGGTGTGTTAGTCACATAAGATGATGTAGTGTTATTGTTCCGGATATACATCACTTCCTGAAATTCATTCATAAACAAACCACCGACTTCGTTGTTGTCAACTGGTTTACTCATTTCAAATGGTTTTTAATCTACGTTTGACTATCAGGTTATAATGTGTTCCTGTGAACATTTTATGAAGCCAGCACCACTTATAGCTGTACTGATAGAATTCACAGTTAATAATGAAATTTAATTTTTAATGTTTATCTTAATGAGAGTATAATGAAATTATTTTTTTTCCCGTTAAACACACAATATGAGTACATTTCCTAATTAATGCAAAGGAATTCTGATACAGAATCAAGTGTAGAAGCAGAAACTAGTACTGTGATCAAAACAGTGAAGACAAAAAAAAAAAAAAAAAAGTTTTGCAAACACCAAAGATTTCATGATAAACCGTGTTTGCAATTTGCTAATCCTGATGTGGAGCTGTGGTTAATGCGTTGGACTGAGAAGTTGGTTTGAGCTGCAGGAAGGTTGGTGGTTCTAGCTCCTCAGAAACCCTACACAGGGTCACTGTGGGTTGGGACCCACTGACGACACTTAGCATATAGAAAGAGCTGTTTGTTGGGTAATGAATACTTAAGAGACTTTTTCAACAAATACGTAATGAAGTTGATTAGAAGTTTCCTCTCAATGGTCAAAGGAAAACTGATGCAATTTGTCACCTGAAATCAGAATAAAATGTCCGACAAAGTTTTTACTTTAGGATGAAGGTAAACTCTTGTAGCTTTGGCCACTTATAAAGTGACAATGGTTCTTGTATAAGAACAGGATCCATTTTTAGACAGAGATATGGTAAAAGGCAGCTTCATCTCAGTTATAAAAACTACATTTAAAAATTATGAGAAAAGACGAAAGGCTATTTTTTAACAAAGTTGAAGATCTTTAAATCACGAGACAACTTCTTGTTGTAGACTACAAGACCTTTATAACAATATGAAAGATCCATTGATTTGACCTTTGAAAAATTTGACATACTTTTTTTTAGTTAGGGTATACCATTGCTCAGCTAAAACTTTGGATACCGTTTGTCTCCAAGTACTTAAAACATAACAAGGAATATATAAACGTGTGGCCGAAAAAATCAAATTCCAGGCACAGCTATTTTGCAACCTTCAAAGTCAAGGAAGAATTTCAGATGGATATGAAAAGAATTAATTTCTCATGACAGATGATACTCCAGGTGTAACCAAATCCATCACTCTTGAGTCCACTCCAGCTCATAGTAACCCAATAGGACAGAGCAGAGCTGGCCCACAAGGTTTCCAAGGCTGTAAATCTCCACAGAAGCAGAGCACCATGGAGCACCTGATAGGTTTGAACCACTGACCTTTTGGTTAGCAGATGAGTGATTTCACTGTTGGCCTACTGGAGTTCCTACTCCAGCTGTGTCAGGTAAAAAAATCCATACTTACTAGATTTTAGTAACAAGAAACTGGCGTGTTACTTATTGCTTCATTCTGCACTCTGAAGAACTCTGGCAAAATGTCACAGATATAGTTGTTAAAATTGTTTAGTAGATACTTGCAGATCTATGAATTATTGCCTATGTGAAAAAAATACACAGCAGTGAGTATAATGATGTGCTCTGTACAAACACTCAGCGTCAGAGACGTAGAAGACATTTGCAAAGATATCTGTACTTTACTCCAATGTAGAAATAAATATTGCTAACTATTCAGCATTTTAAAAGGAGAAGTGGCAGTGTGATTTATGTGTTCACACTCATACAACACTGCATTTGAGTGAGTTAATTTTGAAACTCCAAAGAAAGGAGAGCTTATTTGTGACCTAGCTAGGCAGGTATTAGACTTTATGTTGAAAAAGAAAGTTTTTATAATACAAACCAATAATAATTGCTTTACATATTTTTTCCTCACATGAATCAATAATTATATTTTAAAATTATAGACAGTATTATGTAAACTGGTTACACAAATGACAAGAAAAATTTAAAGAACACTTTCTTGGTATTGGTAAATAGAATTGCTTTTTAATTTACACAAATGTTCCTCTGAATTTGATGTTAATACTGAGTTAACACAGAACTAGTAAATTTACTTCATTTAAATAGATGTGGTTTTGAAACTGATGTGTTCTGTTTCAAAATTCAAGTCAATTCTTTCAGAAAAAGAATGGATTGTATTTGTCAATATTAAAGGAAAATGATTCTTTGGGTAATTTAGGTAGAAAATTGGAAAAATATTGAAGTATGTTTGATACAATATAGTTATGTGAATCTACTCCTTCCGTTGTAATTTTTAACCATTGATAAAAGATTTCTGATGAATATTTACTGTAGAATTCATTGTGCTGCAAATATACAATACCAGCTCTTGAAGACTTATGTAAGAAAGATTGTAAAATATCTCATTAATAATTGTTCATTAAATGTGGATAGGTCTCTTGTGATACAATAGTGAATAATTGTTATCAGGACTGATTGTGAGGGTTGGAAATGTAAAGGTAGACGTTGTTTTGTAGCAAGGAGGGGAGTGATTAACTTTGCAGTCTAGGAGCGGAGGTCCCTGGGACCATCAAGGGAGAAGAGCTTAGAGCGGGACCCTACCCAGAGAAACAGTGATTCCTGAGATGGAGGCAGAGACAATGACGTGGAGAGATGGAGCAGCTGGGGACTCTAGACCTGGAGAAGGAGTGGGCTGTGTGCTGACGACCGGGGGCAGGCTTATAGGGTATACCCTTTGGTTGGTTGATGATGCATGGAGGGAGTTGTAACCATGGCAGTGAAATGATATACGATAGGATGAATGTAAAACTAACGTTCTCCCATGTAAACTATCACATAATTCACAATAAAATATAAAAAAAAATTGTTCATTAACAGCATGTTAATATAACATTCTGGATAAATTTGAATTCAGTAAATATATTATTAAAATTAACTTTCACCTGTGGTTTTTTCCTTTTTAAATCTGGCTGCCAGCAACTTGTAACTGACACTCTTGGCTCATAGGATAAGCATTGGGCTGCTAACCGCAAGGTAGGTAGTTTAAGCCCACTGGCCGCTCCAAGGGAGGAAGATGAGGCTTTCTGCTCTTTCAAAGATTTAACGTCTCGGAAACCCTATACAGGGCCGCCATGAGTCAGAACCAACTTGACAGCACTCTAGACAATAGTAGATGTCTCAGAGGAAAGTCCAGTAATCTGTGTCTAATAAATCAGTCACTGGAAAATCCTCCGGAGCGTCAGTTTACTCTGACTCCCATGGGGTCGTCTATGAATACATACATCCGGTATGGTGGCTTTGGTTTGGCCTGCCACATGACAAGTGGACAGATGTTAGAGCATTATTATTAGCACTAAAATGGTGACATTGGTGGATTATTGTTTCTGTGTCCTCCTGTTGGGTTATAAACTCTATAAGGGTAGGAAATGCATCAAACCATGTCTTTACTTACCTTATCGCATTGTGTTGTGACATTAGATATAAATAGATGTTTGTTGGTTAATTGATGGCCCTGAGGTCTGCTTTTAGCATTCAAAGCACAGGTATACATAAACATTTTTAAATCTCAGGTTTAAGTTATAGACTTTTGTCCTCTTAAATGGTCTCAGTTACACACACACAATTTATAATGTTTTGTTTCGTGTACTTGAAGGAGTAGTCACTTTAAACAGTGGCTTTAAATAGTGAATTATTACAAAGATCATTGATCCTTAAATTTAGAAAATTCATTTGGACTAAAGTATATATGGGATTTGATACCGATTCATTAGTTAATTCAGAAGGTTTTGTATTGTTTTGTTTTTAACTGTTGTGGTATCTTATTTTCATTGAAACATTTTAATTTTGATTGAAGAAGAAATATACAAATAACACAGTTTGTTAGGATTAGACAAACTTGTTTCATATTATGCCTAGGTCTCTAAGTAGTGTCTGGCTTTGAATAAGGGATTTAAGCTTTTGAACTTTGATTTTCTAATCCAGGTACCTCACCAGGTACAATGGGAAACAATATCTTAGAGTATTTGGCTACCGGAAATAACTGTAGCTAGGTGAGCTATTGTTATTTTAACAGAGTAACTCTGAGTCTGTGCTGGGATGGAAGGCCACGTTGGCTGTGTCTACTACACAAAGATGGTGGAGATGTACTCTGGAGTCAAGTCTGATACACAGCAACCATCCTGGGCAGCGTTAGAACTGTTCCATGGGTATGTTGTCGTTACTAAGTGCCGTCGAGTCAGTTCCAACTCATAGCGACCCTGTGTAGGGTTCTAAGGCTGTAAATCTTTGCAGGTGCAGAAAGCCTCATGTTTCCCCTCCGTGCAACTGGTTGGTTTGAACTTCCAAACTTGCGATTAGTGCCTGGTGCTTGTCCTACAGTGCCACATTAGGCTGTAATCTTTACAGAAGTAGATTTCCAGGTCTTTTCTCCCATGGAATGGTCAGTGGATTTGAACTGCTAACCTTGGGATACCAGTGAAATGCTTAACCGTGGTGCCACAAGGCTCCTTACAAAGGTTGTTGTTGTTAAGTGCCATTGATCCTGTTTCAACTCATAGGGCTTTTAAGAAGCATGTGGTGGGTTTGAACCGATGACCTTGTGGTTAATCCAAAATGCCAACTGTTGTTTTTAATGTTTGTAGATTCTGTCCAGTTGTCTCTGACTTATAGCAACCCCACATACCTGTAGGATAAGCACTCGACCTCAAGGTTAGTAGTTCAAACTCATCAACCACTCCTCAGAAACCCTATGCAGGGTCACTGTGAGTCGGAACTACCTCAATGGCACTTAACAACAACATGTACATAGTTATAGCTGCTATATGCTCTCAAGTCGATTTCGACTCATAGCAACCCTGTACAGGGTTTCCAAGACTGGAAATATTTACAGGAGCAGAATCTTTCTCCCTCAGAGTGGCTGGTGGGCTCGAACTGCCTTGCTGTTAACAGCTGAACACTTAACCCACTACACCACCAGAACTTCTTATACAAAGGTAATTATTGTTGTTGTTAATTGCTGTTGAGTCAATTCCAACTCATAAAGACCCTGTATAGGTTTCTGAGGAGTGCCTGGTGGGTTTGAACCACTTGCCACACCAGGACTGTAAATGAAGTCTAATCTCTCAAGTAAATCCTAACTATTGGGAGAGGGGAGATAGAGTAGCTGGGAAAGAGACGCAGTGGTTAGACTGAGCAATTTTAAGAGGAGACCAAAGCTCGTGTGCTAGGCTAGAGGGAAGCCTTGCAAAGTTGTTGGTCTGCCCCTGCAAGGAGTTCCTGCTCACCTGGACCTTCTGCTAACGCCCTGAGACCAAGAAAGTGTCTCCAGACTCCTGTTAGGTCGGAGATTAGTTTCCACTGAAAGAACAAGATATACGTCTGTCCTGTTGTCCCTTACTGTAGTCCTGGTGTGACACTGTGGACTAATACGCTGGACTGCAATGTTGGTTTGAACCACAATGTTGGCATTTCAAGCTCGCCAGGCGCTCTTTGGAAACCCTATACAGGGTCACTATGGGTCGGAACCGACTCGACGGCACTTAACAACAACAGCAACAACTGTCCCCTACTAAACTCTGATCATCAGTAGTGTGAGATTTTGAAAACCGTAGTTGGTGAAAAAGAGAGTAAAAGTAACTTTAAAAACACACCATAAATGCTGTAAACATTAGGACTGGGGTCCATGTATCTCCGAAGCAGTTCACTGTACCCCATCTTTCCCGTAAGAGTTTCTGTGCTAAGCGTTCAGCCACAACTGGTCTGCCTTGTACAACTCAGCTGCAGTGGAATTGCAAAAGAGGAAAAAAAAAAAAACCACTTTGGGTTTGATGAAGATGCACACCTGTATACGTGCAGTTGTTTTGTGTGTGAGACTTTTTTTGTAATGCTACGTTTTTCACCAACAACACTGCTTGTTTAACACTTCTTCTTCACTGCCCCGCCCCCCAAATCTCCATTTAGCAGGATCCATAAAAAATATTTTCAAGGACTCACAGTACCGAATACCAGAGTTGATGGGAAGGAGGCATAATTCTTTAGGTGAAAAATATCCTCTGGGTGGTGAAGTCCTAAACGTCCAACAGAGCATACCCGGACCAACATGCACATACGCAAGATCTGATGGCCCACAAAGTCGAGTTCATCAAGCTAAGCCTACCTCTAGACAACAACATGCCCCTATGAAAGAAGCGTAGTTTGCACAAGCAAGCAGCTCTGTCTTCTGTGACTTACAGTTGTCCTTGTTGTTGTTGTTAATTGCCGTCAAGTTGGTTCTGACTCATAGTGACCCTGTATGGGGTTTCCAAGGAACGGCTGGTGAGCTTGAACCGCTAACCTTGTGGTTCAACCTTGCATTCCAGTGCATGAGCGTGCATTAGCCCACAGTTGTTGTTACAACACGCCATTCTTTATCTGTCTTCTAGGCTTATTTAGCTTATTCAGTTTTATGACATGCAGCTTTCTGGGTAAAGGAGTAAGCATTTCTACACTTCTATTTGAGCTCTGGTAACGTAGTGGTTACGAATCGGGCTGCGAACCTTAAGGTCAGCGGTTCGAAACTACCAGCCGCTCCGCGGGAGAAAGATGAGGCTTTCTACTCCCGTAAAGATTTACACCCTTGGAAACCCTGTACAGGGTCGCTATGGGTCGGACCCGACTCGATGGCACTTAACAACAACAACATTTGAGCTCTGGTAGCGTAGTGGTTACGAATCGGGCTGCGAACCTTAAGGTCAGCGGTTCGAAACTACCAGCCGCTCTGTGGGAGAAAGATGAGGCTTTCTATTCCCATAAAGATTTACACCCTCGGAAACCCTGTACAGGGTCGCTATGGGTCGGAACTGACTCGGCAGCACTTAACAACAACAACAACATTTGAGTCTATATATGTGAGATTCATCAGTCTTTCAGTGATCTTCCCATAATCAGATCACAATTATGAATACTATCTTCATTCAGTGATTGACAGAATTTTTCCAGCATGGTGGAGCACCCTGACTGCAGAGCACACCTGAGATATCTTGGTGGAGTAGACAGTGACATTTCTGTCAGGGTATGTTCACGTTTTAAGAACAGATTATGGTAACCCATTACATCCCTGAGAGAAACTGGGTTAAAAAGAGCAAGGCTATGTGTAGAGTTAAACTCTGCTTGTAAACCAACAGTGAAGTTTTAGGAGCCACTTGTTAAATGAGTATGCAGTAAAATGAGAAAGGCATAGTCATTAATATGTGTGCCCATGTTATTCTTATGACCTTTTTAAAGCCATAAACAAAAGGACATTTGTTTTCTCTTCCTGCCTTAGCCAGGGCACAAATTACAAAAAAGAAATCCATGAGGAAACCTTAATAAATCAGGTAAATACTAAAATTTCATAATTCTTTTTTCAGTACAAAGTTTTTTTTTTTTTCTCCCCAAACTTAAAGTTTTTCATTAAGCATTGCCTTGAACAGTGGACAAAGTATAGCTCTGTTCTAGTTAGAGTACCTGCAAAAAATAATTTCCTCTATAAATCATTTGAATGATTAGAACTACGTAAGCGTGTTCTTTGCAAAGAAATAGCCTTTAATTGTATGTACTTCACGTTGAGAAATAGTGAGAAAGGAGACGGGGAGGAATTCCATTTCCAAAATTTGTACAATTTTTAGTTTTATTCATACATAGCTTCTTACAACAAAGAAATTATTATTTAAGAATGAAGTCTACCAGTAAGCTATTATTAACTTCCCTACAAATCTGTACAAACTTTATCTGTGTATTTGGAGCACTGAGTTATAAAAACTTCCAGCTAGTATGTTTTTGTAATAAACTTGAAAGGAGTTATTCACAGCAACACTGAAATGGTCTTTAAAAGGATTTTGACAGGGATATACGTCTTTTATTTCCTCTGTTTTTCCCACCTTGATTTTACGCTTTAGTTTGGTGATTTATTCCCCCAGGGCACCTTGCCATCGCTGTAGAAGAGGTCAGTCAGCTGTGTCAGTACTTCACCGTAATCTTTCTACCCACAAAACCCTGCCACCCTCTGTCCACGATTCATGTGCCACCGGTGTTCCTCATAGCCAAGTTTGTGATTAGCTAGCTATACAGGTTACCTGTTTATTATACTCATCCTGTCCACTTGCGAGTTTGCTGATGTTGGTGAAATCTATAGGCCATGTCAGTATTGAAGCAGAATCCTATCCAGGCCAGGAAATGTCTGGTTTTCCCAGATACTGTTCAGAGCAACAGGGCAGGGACTAACCCCTTACTCTTTCCTGTTCTTGTATCTATCCCCGAGCAGCTCTGGCCCAAGCGTATGTTTGATATTTACTCGTCAGTCCATTTCCCACTGTTAGACGGTTCTACAGATGCCACATTTTATATTCAATTGTTTCTAGGCCCGTTGTTATGGAGTGACTGATCCTATTAATGTAGCAAAGCACCATGTAACTTATTTGTAAAAAATGTAGCCAACCTTCATTGCTGTGGAGTTACTTTCCACTCATGGTGACCCCGCTGTGTACCAAAGGGATTTCAGTGGCTGAGTTTTCAGAAGTAGAAGGCTTGGCCTTTTTCCCAAGGTGCCTGGGGGTGGACTTCAACCTTTAACTTTTGGGTTAGCATCTGAGTGTGTGTTAACCTTTTACACCACCCAGGGATTCTGTTACAAATATGCGTACACGTGGTTATGAGACCTTGCACCAGTTAGCCTCAGCTCACCTCAGTTTCCTCATTTGTAAAAGGGGTAACAATAGCCCCAAATGCAGAGGGTTATGAGGAATGACAAGGTTATGAGAGAGAAACACATCATGTGTGCCTGACATTTTCTGAATACCAGCTACCTCGGTGCTTACTGCTGTTAGCACCATTGCCATTGCTGGCTGCAGTACTCTGAGCTCAAATGTGAGTTTGGTTTTGTTTTTCTTTCCTTATGAGTGGCAAGAATGGGAGATGAGAGAGAGGAAAACGTAGAGGTTCAAACTAAAGGAACTTAAATTTAGAAAAGCAAAGAAGACCCATGGAAATACATGATTGCGGTATCTACACGATACCTGGGGTGGCGCTGTGGGCTAATGCGTCACACTGCAAAGTTAGAGTGAACTGCAAGGTTGGCGGTTCAAACTCACCAGCTGCTTCTCGGAAACCCTACTCAGGGTCTCTGTGGGTCGGAACCGACTCGACAGCCCTTAACAACCACAACTGCTACCACCACAATAACATCTACACAACAAGCCACCCAGCACATGTATAGGCTGTTAGTGCTGGAGTTGCATTTACTTGTGAGGCTTTTCAAACATTTCTGGTATTGCATGTGTTGCGGTATCTGTACGTTTTCATTGCCTGAATTATTCTTTCAGGTGTCCCTGGGTGACTTCAATGGTTAAGCACTGGATTACTAACCGAAAGTTTGGTGGTTCAGACCCACATAGAAGCTCCTTGCAACACAGACTGGACAGTCTGCTTCTGCCTCAAAAACCCTGTGTAGCAGATGTACCCAGAATTGACTCAGTGACAACTTAACAACCTGTGTGTTAAACAGCCAGTAAGCGGCCCTGGCAGCACAGTGGTTATGTGCACAGCTGCTCACTGGAAGGTTGGCTGTTCGAACCCACCAGCAGCAGCTCTGTGGAAGAAGAGCCCAGCAGTCTGCTCCCATAAGATTGTTGCTAAGTCCCCACTCCTAGCAACCCTGTGTAGGGTTTCTGAGAGGTGGCTAGTGGGTGTGAACCGTGACCTTGTGGTTTTCCTGTAAACCCACATCAGGACTCCATAAGGTGGTGGTTGTTGCTGTAGTTAAGTGAAGTTGAGTCTGTTCTGACTTACAGTGACCCAGTATAGGGTTTCTGAGGAGCACTTGGTGAGCTTGAACCGCTGACCTTGTGGTTCACACTAAACTTGCAGTCCTGTAGCTTATTCTACAGTGGGACTCTTCTAGGATAGCTTAGGGAATCCTGTGGGGCAATGATGCTCTGTGCTACAGGGTTAGTAGGAATCCTGGGGTGGCTGTGAGTTAACGCACTAGACTGCAAAATCAGTTTGAACCATAGGGTCAGAGGTTCAAGCTCACTAGCCGCTCCTCAGAAACCCTATACGGGGCCACTATGGGTCAGAACTGACTTGACGGCACGTAACACCATCATAGAGTTACTAAGATTTGCAATGACTCAGTGTCACCTAGCAGCAACAGCCACCCTATTGTTACCTACTTCCTCTCTACCTCATTATTTTAAGGCTTTTAATTCCATTTTTCTTGTAGTATTTGTTATTTTCTAAAGTTTGAATGTTGACAGTGCCTACCATGCAGTCACTGAATTATCCCTGTCCTGAGACCCATGGATTCTCTTCTGTGATATGAATTTCGGTACTTTTAGTGGTTCTGCACTGCAGACTTTGTGTGTGGAGGTATCTATGGTACAAATCCTGTCTCTTAGATTGTGTTACAGTGTTGTTTCAGTGGAAGTTCCAGACAAAGGTAGAGTAAAGAGAAAGGCCTGGTGTTCTACTTCCAAAAATCAGCCACTGAAAATCCTATGGGTCACTGCGTTCTGATCTCCATAGAATCCTGAGATGGTACAGGGCTGGCTTGCGTTTTGTTGCATTGTACACGGGGCACCTGACTTAGCAGTAAATAATAAAAAACCCTATACAGAGACTCTGTGGTTCGGAATTGACTCGACAGCACTTCACAATTGTTGTTGTTGTTGTTAAGTGCCGTGGAGTCGGTTCCGACTCATAGCGACCCTGCACAGGGTTTCCGAGGCTGTAAATCTTTACGGGAGCAGAATGCCTCATCTTTCTCCCGCGGAACCGCTGGTAGTTTCGAACTGCTGACCTTGCGGTTCACAGCCCAATTCGTAACCACTACGCTACCAGAGCTCCTGTACAATAGCAGCAACTAATAAAAACAACCTTAGATGTTTTTCTTGGTTGTCTTTAGTGCAAGATGCTGAGGTCTGATTTTTGGTGTGCGGCCTCTGCACCTTGCTAACTTGTGGACTGTATGCTACATCTCAAAATCTCCATGTGGAAAATGAGAGAGCTGGGTTAATTAACCCATTGGTCTTTCAAATTCTGAGTGAGGTAGCTTGTCAGTCCCACAGCTTGGATGGCAAACAGACATGTGTGAACAGTTTTCACATATCCGCTCCACATCCCAGTGGCTGAGACATTGGAAGTCACCATTCTGGTTTACAATGGAGTCTGTGTTCGTCACTCAGGTGTGAGTCCCTGAAAAGATGCCTGCCTTGGACTCGTTTGGATGTAGAGTTAAGAGCTCAAAAGAAAAGCGCTGACACTAGGTGTATTTGGTCCCCTGATGCTTGAGGTGATCTAAACAAAGGCATTCATTTTACCTGTGGCATGATTTCTTCAGCCTGATAACCTTTATCCTGTTCAAAGACGCTGCCAAGCGGTGCTCAGGCAGAAATCTAGAGTATAGTTATAATGCAGTTCAGGTCTCATATGGCAAACAGAGAGTGTCTTCTGTGTGTATGTGTCTCTGTCTGTCTGTCTGTCTGTCTGTCTGGGTGTGTCTGTCAGAACACCTGCGCTGGAAGGACGAGAGGAACTACTGGTCTCTCATCTGTGTTCACAGTGGGTGGACCCAAGGATCTGTTTGGTCTTAGAAGTAGTTCATTGATGCTTCTGTTGGTCTTCTCTGTGGCCATCTGGAAGATGGGGGCGCCTTTCTGCAGTTTCATCAGCATTATAGAGATATGAAATTATAAAAACTTTTCATATTATACTTATGACACAGTTTTATTAAGTTCTGGAATCACTCTTCATTTGGATGTGTTTGCATGTGGAACATTTTTGACAATTCCATCAGAAGTGAGGGTCCTCCCCTCTGAGCAACAGAAACACCAAAGCATAGGAACTGTCAGGCAAACTGAGATCTGGCCCTTTTGGCCACAGTGGAAGAACCAGACCTGGGAGACCTCGGGCACTGCATCCTCTCTCCCGCCTCTGAGCTTTGGGAGTGTTCTGAAATTACCTGGCTTCGCTGGGATTGGGTCACTCGATTAAACTTAGAAGCACAGTTCAATTCAGAAAAGTGCCTATTTTGGAAAAGGACACCATCAGTTTGGTTTAAAAAATAACCCCCACTTTAGGTTCCTTTATTATTTTGTTGGATTTGCCATGTTTTGATAGGTCCCTGGTGTGGCACTATAGGTTAATGTGCTAGACTGCAAAGCCGTTTCAACTGCAAGGTTCAAGCTCACCAGCTGCTCCTCGGAAACCCTATACAGGGTCACTATGGGTTGGAACTGACTCGATGGCACTCAACAACAACAATGATGTAGATACTGACGCTGTAGGGTAAGCACTAAACTGTTAGCCACAAGGTCACTATGGGTCCGAACTGACTTGATGGCACTTAATAACAATAACAAAGTGGAGGAAAAGAAGGTGGTTTCATAGTTCAGGATAATGGGAGACGTGAACTCTAATCCTGGCTTGGTGTCATTGTTGTTTAGTGCCATTGAGTCAGTTCTGACTTGTGGTGACCCTGTATAGGGTTTCTGAGCAGTGGCTGGTGAGTTTGAACTGCTGACCTTGCAGTTCAAACCAACCTTTCGGGTCATCACCTTAACCCACTGTGCCACACAACTGCCTGGCTTGGTGTGTAGCTTAGTAATGTGCTACCAAGCAAGTCAGCTAGCCTCCTTGTGCCTCGGTCACCTCAGTTTTTAGGGGAGTCAAGAGAAAAGAGAGAGCAAAGACAGGCCAACCTGCGGAGTAGCTCTGAAATGGATGAATGCCCATCCTGCACTGCAGAGGGAGTGAGAGAAGTCCTTAAATAAATGTCTCTCCAATGAAGACATTTTCTGTCATGAGAATCGAAAACCACGCTGCATATTATACCAGATGAATGCATTTCCAGTGAGGGAGCTGGAAATTTGAACCACTGGTTCCGTGGTTTCTCGGGAGTGAGGTGCCAGAATGTAGCCACAGCCCCTTTGTTGCCATGACAGTTTAGTCATCCAGCTGATTGGTAAAGAGGAGGCGGAAACAGCAGCCACCCGTCCTGGCAGACCCTGGCCTTGTGCAGATACTCTATCTCTCCCTGGAGTCTGCTTGGGGGCCTGAGGACAGGACCAGGAAAAGTCAGACAGCCAGGAGCACCGTGGCCGCGGTTCCCACTCATTGGGAGACCTGGCTAACGTTGGATAGGCCTGGCAGGGAGGTGCTGAGGAAGTGAGTGCCCTGCTGGTTCAGAATGTTCCAGCGTGGTTGGAAAGTTTGAGGAGGGCCTGGGTGAGAAGAACAAGACCTTATTGACAGGGTTCAGTCCTGAGTAGGCCTGTTTCACATCAACTTTCTAAATAATCACAGTCTCCCTGCAAACCACCGCCCCCACCTCTAACACTTTCACCTCTGCTGTAGGATGAAAAAAAAACTCCACAAACAATCTGGGCAACTGCAACATAAAGCATTCTGACTCTATCCAAGAGAATTGTAAAAAGTACAAAGTACAATATTGCCTGCTTTTGAAAAAGAAAGACGACTACAACAACAACAAAACCCTCGTACTTTCCAGGGTTTTCCTACTTACTATGAAATAATAATAATTATTACGATTACTGCAAATGTCTTTTCTCATTCTTTTACTTTACAGGGCCACTGGTTGTGCTGACATTTCCGATGGTAGTGTAGGTTGGCCTGGCTTGTCATTACTTGATTTTTGTTTGTGTATAGGCTGTGTAAAACCCAGGCAACTGTGTGCGTAGTCCTCGCAAGATTGTGAGGAAAAGGAACAGGCCAAGCTTTTTTCTTCTTCTCCACACGAGTCTATAAACCGGAATATTTATGTCAAGTCAGAAGAAAATCTGCTGGAGGTTTTAACGGACCACAAAATGTGTCCCTTGCATATCTTACCTTGTGCCTCTGCCGGAATTTATGCCTGACTTTGACATTAATGTCATAAGCACACGCTTGGCAGTGGGTCATTTTCAAGACCCTTAGGGCATCTCCAGTTCCAGCTTTTAGCTTTTCAGACTGAGTAGTGATAGCAATAAGAAAGGTTTGCTTCATTTTTCTTATTCCTGGAATATCTGGTAGGAACTCTTAAAGCGCAAAGGGATATTTATTTTAAGTTTTTCAAACTGAAGAAAACCTAAGCAGCCCCAACTCCTTTTGAGAACATATGTCTCAGTGGCAGGAGCTCTCCGTTTTATGGTGAAGTCTGGGTGGGATGGAGGACCCCTGCCTGAGATGGGAACAGAAGAACGATGAGAGCATGGATTATAAATGCCTAAGCCTTTGCTTTCAAGTCACTGCTAACTCATAGCAAGTCCTCTAGGGTCTCCAAGGCCGCCATCTTTATGGAAGCCAACTGCCACTTCTTTCTTCCGTGGAGCAGCTGGTGGGTTGGTTAGAACCGCTGATCTTTAGGTTAGCTCCCAAGTGCTTAGCCACTGTGTCACCAGGCTATTTCTTAAATGCCTACCCAAGTATTTCCCTGAGAGGCTAGAACTGTGACTTCTCAACTCTCAACCTCTTTTTAATTGTTTGACTCTCATGCTGTCTCTCCCTAAAAGTGGCACATGAAAGATTTCAGTTTAAAGTGTGGCGCTGCGGGTTAAGGCGCTGGACTGCAAAACTGGTTTGATCCGTAAAGTTGGCGGTTCAAGCTTACCAGCCACTCCTCAGAAACCATATATATGGTCACCATGAGTCAGAACCAACTCGACGGCACTTAACAACAACCCAGAAATTAGGAGTCCTGGTGTGGCGCTATAGTGTAAGCACTGGAGCCCAAGGTCAATTTGAACTGCAAGGTTGTCAGTTCAAAATCACTCTTAGTCGCTCTTAGGAAACCCTATACAGGGTCACTGTAAGTTTGGAATCCACCCGATGGCACTTAAAAACAACCACTACCCAGAACTTTATCAAAGATTTATTAAGACCCTAAGTATCTCTGTATTGACTAAGACACCTTTACCTTGATATAGGCACTAGCTATGCGGCTTAAAGTTAGTACAAATCAAGTACTTTCCATTTTATAAAATAAAAGTACTGTTGTTTTAAAGATTGTGTGCATACACTCTTCAGTAATGACACTTCTGCTCTTGTCACGTCCCCTTCCCAACTCGACACCAAAGAAACCCAAACCCTTACCACCTAATTGATTCCCCTCAGTGGTGACCATACATGGCAGAATGGAAGTGTGCTCCATAGGGCCGTCTTCTGCGATGAAACCCTCTGTCACCCAGAGTTCTGTCTTCATCTGTCTTGTTCAGTGAGGCCTGTGCCTCTCTTTTTGCCTGTCCCACTCTCTGAGTCCCACGGATCTCCTCTCAGCCTTTCTCAGTGGCTCCTTTTAACAAACCTCACATTAGTAGGATACCCAGTTTTATGTTATGGTTGCACCAAACTTTTCTGCTCTGCCATACTTTTTTCTTTTGTTTTCCAGTTGCTACATAGTCAATTCCAACTCAACGACAACTCCATGTGTGCCCGAGTAGAGCTATCCTCCACAGGCTTTTCAGTGGCTGATTTTTTTTTCAGGGCGATCACCAGATCTTTCTTCCAAGGTGCCTCTGGGCAGACTCTTAACTGCCAATCTTTCTGTTGGTGGCCAAGTTGCTTAACTGTTTGCACCATCCAGACCTCTGTCTCACACATGGTTGTCATTAAGTGTTGTTGAGTTGGTTCTGATTCATAGTTGGTTCTAATGCATGGAGCGGCTGGTAGGTTTGAACCACTAACCTTGAGGTTAGCAGTCCAGGGCTGATCCTACATTACCACACTAGGACTCCACAGCACACACTAGTGAGTGACAAAGTTGAAACCCAAGTTGTCCTGAGTCATCATTGTCATCACCCCTAGATTTCAGTTTCTGCGTCTGTGAAGACCGTACTGATTGTGCCTCACTGGAAGGCTGCGCAGAGCCGGTGTGCTGCTGTCTGTGAAAACGCCTTGTGAACAGTGAGCACCAGCAGTGCTTGCTTATCAACATTCTGCTATCATTCTAGGCCTGCTTTCACAATGCTCAGGCCCTGACAGCTCTGACATTGTCCTTTTTCCTTTTCTCCCCTAGGATGGTTCGTACTTGGCTGAGTTCCTGTTGGAAAGAGGCTATGAGGTGAGTGACCTCCCCCTAGTGACCCTCTGGCTGGGGCTGCCAGAATCACACGGACCCAGCAGCCTCATGCTTCCTCTGCTACTGTCCTCAGTGTGTGTTTTCCACTGAACTCTGATAACAAATCGGAGTCGGGGGAAGAATGTACCGGTTGGCTTGTCACCTTGCCAGTTCATTGTGCTTGGTTATCAACTTGTGAGCTCTGGTGGCTTCCCTTGTTCTCCAGGGGCCGGCTGCCGAGCACGCTTCCCGCCTTCTCAGATAACGCAGCGCCCCTGTGTGAGCTGACGCTACACAGTTATTAGGGGTAATGTCATGATGTCATGTGCTATATAAAAATACCCCACTCACTGTCAAGCCACTTAATTGGGAAATTGCACAGAGCAATAAAAGCCAAGTGAATCCCTGGCAAGCTTGAACGAAAAACCTAAGCCTACAGGTTTTGCTTTTTGTTTTGAGCTGTTTTTAAATCACTTATTTAATTTTTGCTGTTGAGAGTGTGCTCAGCAGAACATTCAGCAATTCAGTGATTTCTGTGTACAGGTCACTGAAATGGATTCTGGTTTTCAGATTGAGCTTCCGTTTTCACACCCCTTTTCTGAGTTGTTTCAGAAGATATTCTCCCACTCAATATAGCCCGGTTTGCTTTTTATTCTTTTTGGTAAAGTGATTTGATAAACAAAACATTTTCAATTGAGGTCGATCCCATTTATCCATGTTTGTCTTTTGCTGTTTTGTGCTTTTGTTAGTAAATTAGATAATCCACCGGCAAAACCTAGGTGTGAGAGTTTTGCCTCTGCATATTGTTCTATGAGTTTTAAATAGTTTTAGTTTTCACATGGTCCTCAACCCATTTCGTTTGCGTGTGTGTGTGTGTGTGTGTGTGTGTATGGTGTGAGCCATGTATCCTGTTTATTTATTGTTTGCGTGTAGAAATCCAATTTTCTCACTGACTGTTATCTCTTTTGTAAAAACTCTAGGTTTTCTGACATCATCAGTGTCTGGGTTTGCTTGTGCACTCTTTTCTAATAGCTACCTCTACAACTTATCCAAAATGTCAAGAAATAATTACAGATGTAATTACAAAGGTGACACCCACATGTGTGTTACACAGATAGAATGCTGTGATACCTGAACGTGCCCTGCAGAGTTGAGGTATGTTAGAACCGGCCTTCCATGCTCCACAGGAATTTGTTCAGGCGAGATTAACGGAATGCTTTAATCAATATAAAATGAAATGTTTGTCAGGGACTGGTATCTACTATGTTTCTAATGTTTGGGCCTAGCTAAGTGCAGTCATGGTGTTTGGGCCTAGCTAAGTGGAGTCCTGGTGTGGCGCTGTGGGCTAATGTGTCAGACTGCAAAGTTGTTTGAACTGAAAGGTCGGTGGTTCGAGCTCACCAGTTGCTTCTCGGAAACAGGGTCGCTAGGGGTCGGAGTTGACTTGATGGCACTTAACGACAACAAGTGAGTTATGGTGTTGGAGGAGAATATTGAAAGTGCCATGGGCTGCCAAAAGAACCAACAGATCTGTGTTGGAAGAAGTTCAGCCAGAGTGCTCCTCAGAGGCCAGGTTGGCCAAACTTCGTTTCTCATACTTTGGATATATTGTCAGGAGGGACCAGTCACTGGAGAAGAATATCATGTTTGGTAAGGTGGAGGGTCTTAGAAAAAGAGGAAAACCCCCAACGAGATGGATTGGCAATGTGGCAGCATCGATGGGCTCAAGCGTGGCAAGAATTGTGAGGTTGGCCCAGGATCTAGCAGTGTTTCGTTCTGTTGTGCATAGGGTCGCTATGAGTCAGTACTGACTCGATGGCACCTAACAACAACAACAGTAAGTGCAGTTAGTGATGTGGCTGTGAATGGAACAGTGCAGGCGTGGGGGCTTCTTGTAGTTGTAAAGTAAGATGTGATCTGTTAAAGTGATGCTTCCTTACACTCCTAGCTTTAGACATGAACCTCCAAGGTGTGAGTGGTGGGCTGAGGCAGGCAGTCATGTGTAGACCCAGTATTGAGGGGAAGTTGTATGTGCATTAAATATGTCTCAGCATTGCGGGGAGGGGTTCCTCTGAGAGAATGAGGGGCCTCTGGGGCATGGCCTGAGGTCAGTCTGGGTGTGATAGACGTTACTCATTCTTGATCTGTAAGGACTGGGAGCTCCAAGGTGCTGTTCATTTTCCTTGAAAGGTTTGTGGGAAGAACGTGGACAGAGAAGTGAAGCCTCATTCAGGTGTCTCACTAAGGAAACACCTGGCTTCCAGAGACATGTAGGAATGTGCTTCTATGGATGAGGGTTTGGGAACCATATGTAATACGAACCTGGGACTACTTCATGACCTCAAATGCTGTCATCCTATTGGCATTTGACACCATGAGAGCAGATTTGACTCTGATGCAGAGAAAAAAAAAAGGCTTACTTGGCATTGGCGATGCACCGATAATGGGGTAAGTGAATCATTAAGACATTGAATGGTACGATACGTTCCCCAGAGTGAGGCAACAGTGAGGCTGCATCAGGGTAGAGATGGCACATGAGCTCTGCTGAGGTGGTGGAGGTGAGAGGGTGCCTACCCAGACTGTGTTCAACTTTCACAGGCTGCTGCCCTGACTCAAAGAGGTCATCAGAGAATAACGTGCGAGAGGGATATGGTAGCACAGACGTGTTCCTTTCATGCTTAGATCAAAGGAAATGTGAGAGTGGTTCTGCAGAGAAGCTGCATTGGAATGTTCCCAGGATTATCATGATTGCTCCGACCACGAGTGAAATCACAGGCTAGTAAGTGGCTTGTTGGACTGAAGAGAGCAGGTTCAGATGAACAGACACTCCTGGTATAGCATCCTCACAGGGTGCGAACCACAATGTCGATGGGTCAAATCCATCAGCCGCTCCTCAGAAACCCTATACAGGGTCACTGTGAATCGAACCAACTCAACAGCACTTCACAACAACAGACTTTGGAGTACAGCAGAATCACCCAACATCCAGGTGCAGGCAGGTACGTTGATTTCTTAGATCTTGCCTTACGCTGGAAACTTTGCGTCCCTAGTTCCCAGTTGGTGCTAATGCCAATAACATGATAGAACAGTTAGAAAGTTACATTAACAAAAGGTTCCAACAACATCAGGTGACCCATGTAATCATAAGTAAAGATGAGCAAGATGTTCTTTTAATTTTAAGGACCTAGCTTCTCTGAGTAATCATACTCTCATATTTGAATCTAGTCATTGTTGTTAAGTGTTGTCGAGTCAGTTTCGACTCATAGCGGCCCTCTTATAGAGTTTCCAAGAAGCAGCTGGTGGATTTGAACCGCCAACCTTGTGGTTCAAACTGACCTTGTGGTCCAGTGCATTATCCTGCAACACCACACCAGGACTCCAGGTTTTGTATAAGGAATACTATCAGCTCAGAAACAACTGAAAACCACATACTTTTGGGGAACAAAGTGCAAGGCGGGGACAAATGCTTTGAAGAGGAGCTCAAAGCACTGTGGCTAGGCTCGCTGGAGAGAGACAGAGTGTCTTCCAGTTCCCCAGAGTGTCTTCCAGGCTTAGTGTCTTCCAGTTCCCCAGAGAAGCTGAACCAAGAGGACATGTGTGAATATGCACATAGATAGGCACATCTAGGTGTATTTACAATCTCTATGCAGACTTGGTGACAGAGTGATTAAGCATTTGCTAACTGAAAAGTTAGTGGTTTGAATGCACCAGGAAACAAAGTGACAGCTTCTGAGACCCCTGCCTTGGAAACCCTATGGGGTAGTCCTTCTCTGCCCTTTAGGGGTCTCTCTCTCACTCTGAGATATGGTCAGCTCTACAGCAATGTTGTTGTTGTGAAGTGCCGGCGAGTCGGTTCCAACCCATAGCAACCCTGTATAGGGTTTCCAAGGAGCAGCTAGTGAGCTTGAACTGCCAACCTTGTGGTTCAGTGCATTCGCCTGCAGCACCACCCCGGGACTCCAGTTAATGTACTTAAGGTGCTTTAAAAGTTTAGTCAGAACAGTGACTATCTAGATACCTGCTTGGTTTGTTAAATTCAAGACAGAGGGTCATGTGACTGTTTCTTTGGGACCCCAAAGGGGTATTCTCGATAGTGATTTTCCTCCAAGAAAGTGATTGCAGAAGCTCATTAGGAAAACGTTGTAAGAAAATCAAAAGCTGTATTGTTGAGGAAAGAGCTAGGAAGTTTCTTTTACATTTATTGATCACAATACATCGCTCATTCTTCAAAGGCAGCAAGGGCTGAGGGCTGTCCTATAAGAATCTCACTGAGAAACCGTTCCCAATCTACCCTACAGCCCTGGTCTTGCCCCTTCAGATTTGTTTGTTTGTTCTCAAAACTCAAAGAACATTTTAAAGGAAAACATTTGAGTCCCTCAAGAATGTCCAAACTACTGTTTTGATGTGGATGTTAACTGAAGAGCCCATTGTTCTTCCAGGTATTAAGTTACCAAATCCAAACCTGGTACCACTGTAGTTGCTTCCAACTCATATCCACCCAGTTAGGTAGTTTACTGTGGCTCCTTCAGAGTTCCTAGTTTCTAACTCTTCACAGGACAGACAGCCTCATCTTTCTTCTGTGGAGTGACTGGTATAGGTTTGAACTACCAACCTTTTGGCTAGCAGTCCGATGCTTAACCCAGAAGTGGCCCTTGAAAGTAAGTTTTGGCTGGTTGGTTCTGTGCCATGGAGTCAGTTCCAACTCATAGCGACCTTGTAGAGGGTTTCTGAAGTTGTAAATTTTTACATGAGCAGAAAGCCTCTTTTTTCTCCTGTGGAACAACTGGTCATCTCAAACTGCTGACCTTGAGGTTAGCAGCCCAACTCGCAACACCACTTCAGAAATATATAAACCCAGGTGGAAGATATGTTGGAAAACAATAGCGTCACATTTTTATACTTTAGTAAACATTTCTATGATTTTATGGAATTATTTAAAAGAACAGCATCTGATTTCTTCTCATGTAAATATTAGCGACTGATATCACTGGATATGTGGTTTTCTTTCTTTCATTTTTTTTTTTTTTAACTTAAGAGGCACTCTTGCCTCCAAGATTAATGTAGACTCTGCAGAATTGAAATCCAATGATAATAATTTTCCATTGTCTTCATTAGACTCAAAAGGTAATGTAACAGTTGTTTGGTGTATTGCTTCACCTGGCTATAGCTATTGAAGTGAAACAACCTGGTTTTGACATTAGAGAAATTGCCTTTTCATCCCCTAGTTAATGAAACATGAAATTTGTTTGTCAAAACACACACTTCCGTTTATCAAGATCTTGGTTTTCCAGAATCCTATTTTACTTTTGAAGTGCTATAATTTAATAAAGATTTTTATTAACTTTATAATAAATGAAATTCCTAACTTCTCATCCCCCCCAAAAAAAAATCCTTATAAAAACAAACAAAACCTCCTACATACGTCTCTTTTGTAAAGAGAAAGCTGCTAATCTCCAATTCTTAACTAGATTATCCAGTTTGCACACATTTTGGCTTCTCAGAAAGTTTGTGTTTTACCTGTCTTAGGCAGACAAACCCGGCTTTCATTAGGTCTTACTAGCTGTCATGGATTAAGCACTTGGCAGGTTGTTCTTTCCCTTGTATACACATACCAAAAATTGGGAGTAAGGGGAAATTAAAACATATTTTCTATTTTTGGAAGTAAAAAACGAAAACAAAATACTAGTTCGCATTGCTTCTGGTTACCGGTATGGCAATGAAACCCTGTAATATTTGCTGTAATTCTTCCTAGTCTGGTTTTCACACGGAATCCATCAAGTTCATTAATAATTTCATCTGAGCTCTTTGTATCTATGCATCACAATGTGTATCACTTCTCTGTTTGGGGCTGTTGAGATCTTTGAACTATGTAGAACTCAACAATCAAGCTAAGATGACATAAACAAAATTATTATTTAGTGTTATTGTCAAAGTTAAATTCTCAGTTTTTAGAGCACAGAAATTCCTATCTATCCAATGCACCAAAATTATTCTTATATCTGAGAAATCTATATTTCAGAAATAATTTTGACTGTAAGCATCAATATTGTTACATATAAGTATGTATGTGAGCTTGCTTTCTATAAAGCAAAATTTATTAAGTTAGTAAAGCAGTCCAACTTTACAATTAAGTAGCAACTTGAAAAATTGGAATAGAATGAATTCTAAGCTTAACATAAGCTTATTTACTCCATGTCTCAATTGATAAGTACGTATCTGTTGCCAAATTCTGTATGTTTCCTAGATTATCATGTTTGCCTCCTAAAATGTCAATCAAATTTGTGATGTTCCTTTCTTATACTATTTTCATACTTACCAAATTTTCTTGAGTTCAGTTCTTTTGGGAAACTGGTTCTGAGGCTTCTCTCTTTGGCTAAATCAACTCAAGCAACAGAGTTGTTAATTGTAGTTTAAATGTGAAAGTGTTACATCCTTTGCTTAAAGCAGTTTCTCTCATGTTGGCCATGTAAGATGATGATGACATTTCTTTCTATTTAAAAGAAAGTCTTATGTGCTTATAATTTCCCCCTTGCATTTGGAATTTTTGAGTCATGCCAATAATTAATTTTGGTTTGAAATACATGGAAAATGATTTAGTTAAAATATAAAAGTGTATTCAGCTACAAGTGAATCTACCCAATGCTAGAAAGAACATTCTGAAATAAGTTAAGGATTAAAACTGCCATCAATGGAATGGGGATTTAGACATCTGATGACATAGTATTACCCTTGGCAGGCCTGACACTAGGAGGAAGTGAGGTTGGGTCTTGAACAATTTCTCTTATGAATCAGACACAAACAGTCTTTTCTTCAACAGATGACAGGTACGCATTCTTGTTCCAACTAGTTTTTCTCTCACACTTATTATGGTTAAGTCAAAGATAAAAAATAAAAAAAAATAAAAATTCTCTGAATATTTTTAATGCCTTAAGCCTAGAAGCACTGAAACCTTGTCCCTAACCTATGGTATTTAACTTTTTGTCTTTTCCATATGCTACATAGTAGCGACTGCATACGCAGAACTATCTAGAATAGATTTGAGAGGCAGTAGTTCTGGTGACATTGGGAAAGATGTGTTGGCATCAGGACCTTGGAGCCTCATACTGTGTGTGAAATTGGCAGACGTTTGTTTTTACCGATACAGCCTCACATGGTCTGTCTTCAGTTTCAAATCGAAGAGATATTTTTGTCAACAGTAGGGCTGTAAGGGTGTGTGGTTGAAAAAGGAGACATTTGAGTATCTATGAACTCAGCATTCGTTCTGAAATCACATAATTTTCTAATTCCTTTGGTTGTTATTGCCAGTAAAATACTTAAGGAGAAAGGAGGTTGGTGGGCAGAGATTGGAGAGATTGGCAATCAAGCCATGGAGTAATGTCTGATAGTTTGGAAATAGTGTTTCCCTTAATAAATAAAGGATATATTCTATATTGTTACATAAAAACTAAACATTAGCAGGACAGCACCTGAGTTACCTCCTGGTGGTGGTGGTGGTCGTGATGTGCCGTGGAATCGGAACCGACTCATAACAACTCTGTACAAGGTTTCCGAGGCTGTAAATCTTTACGGGAGCAGAAAGCCTCATCTTTCTCCCATGGAACAGCTGGTAGTTTCAAACTGCTGACCTTGCGGTTCGCAGCCTGATTCTTAACCACTACACTACCAGAGCTCCTTGAGTAACCTCCTAAACCTCCTCAAATACAATGTACTTTTCTCTTTCCACACTGTTAACCCTCAGGTCCATGGGATTGTCCGGAGGTCCAGCTCCTTCAACACAGGTCGAATTGAACATCTATACAAGAATCCCCAGGCTCATATTGAAGGAAGTAAGTCTTACTTTGTTTTCTTTTCTCCTCCTTTTCAAATCCCTTTGTATAACTTCCTATATCATGTGAAGGTAGGTTTACATGTCATTTTTTTTTCAGAGCATATCAACTCACAGTTACTTACACATGAATGCCCTAAACTGATGATTATCTGCAGGCTTAGAAAGTCTCTCATTGCTTGCTGCCCCAGGCCCTGGTGTCATCTTGTTTAGAGCTGGTGCAAGGATGTTGGTTAGGTGAATGTACAGATGCTTTTGATCACTCTTCTCCAGGCGTCCCTGTTCCCTTCAGTACGATCATTTCATTCTGGGAGAGTACTCCTTAGCTTTTAAAACTCATTCTAATTCAATGAAGTGAAACAATCTTTGTACATTTAATTAACTTTAAAAATGATTTGTGAAGACAGTTCAAAAACCAAGTGGCAGTCAAAACTACGTTTAAATTGCCTTACAGACCATTGGCAATATTTTAGTTGTTTGCTATTTTTGTTAATAAAATTGCCTCGATGTAGCTGTACAGCCCTGTAGTTCAAACTGACCTCGCGGTATAGTCCCAGTGTGACGCTGTGGGATAAAGCACTCGTCGGTGGTTCAAACTTAACAGCCGCTCCTTGAAAATTCTATGTAGGTTGCTATGAGTTGGAACTGACTCGATGGCAATTAACAACAACAACTCCACAGAATCTGGCAGTCTGCCCCCATAAAGATTACAGCCTAGATAACCTTCTGGAGCAGTTCTCTGTCACAAGGGGTCACTATGTAACACAAATAGACTCAACACAACAGACTGTAGTTGCATAACGTGATCATAGTGCTTTCTATTCTGTCTTTGATCATCACAACAATTCCTGGGCTTGTTAGGGAAAGCATCTGACAGATGAAGAAATGGAGGCAGAAAGGGTGTGACTTTGTCAAGGTCAAACAGAAAAAGTAAGAGCTGGGACTAGAACACACTGGGTGTTTTTGTTGTTTTGTTTGCTTTTTTTTAAAGTTTTTATTGTGAATTGCGTGATAGTTTACATGGGAGAACATCAGTTTTACACTCATCGTTTCAATGCAATTATTATAAATACCTCCGTGCATCATCATCCAACAGTATTTGCTTCTATTCCCTCTGTTTTTTTGTTTTTTTTGGATGTACACAGAAACCCTCAGGAATATATCATTTAAACAACCAAAGGGCACATTCTATAAGCCTGCATCCTGGCTGCCAGCACACAGCCTTTCTCTTTCCATGAGTCTAGGGTCCTCAGCTGCTCTATCTCTCCGTGTCCTCATCTCTGCCTCCATCTCTGTTATCACTGATTCTCTGGCTAGGGTCCCACATTCTGCTCGTGTTCTTAATGGTCCTAGGTCCTCTGTTCCTGGAATGTACGATTTACTACTCCCCCCTTTTTGTTACAAAACTTGTGCATTTAAAGTTGTGACAGTCACAATTAGTCATGATAACAATTACTCATATTGAATAATCAGGATCTTATCCCCATCTCCTTTTACCAGACCTATCTAGACAAAATGAAAACTATTCAGTGGGGACTCTATCTTCCCCCACATACATACTCTGAAACTCAATTCCCTCTTGAAAACTTGTAAACCAGTCCCTTCTTGCCTTTATGTTGTTGTTGTTGTTATGTGCCGTAGAGTCGGTTCCGACTCATAGGGACCCTGTACAATGCTTCCGAGGCTGTAAATTTTTACGGGAGCAGAACGCCTCATCTTTATCCCATGAAACAGCTGGTAGTTTCGAACTACTGACCGTGCGCTTAGCAGCCCAATTCGTAACCACCCATTTTAGGTCACCAGTGTCTAAGTTGCCTGTCCGTATCTACCCTGTATACAGAGGTGATAGCATTGATACTTGATGTGAAGACTCCTCCCTTCTCAGTTGTAGAACCCAGTGTTTTTAATACCAACTTTTTTCCTACAGCATTTTTCACTTAGCAAGCATGTAAACATAAGTTATTTTGGATTCTCCTTAGAGCTTCTGATTATTGGAAATTTGGGGTTACTTGCATAGGTGAAGATATCAGGAAAATGGTCTAGTTTTGCACAGAAAGACTTTGCTCGTTACTGTTTAAATTATTAAATGTATGAAATGCATCGTCTTTGAGAATTGTTTGTGTGTGTGAACTGGATCCAGCTATGGATCAGTGTTATGTAAAAATAATACAAAGATAAAGTTGGTAAATCATGTATCTTCATGTGTCAGAAACAGATGTACAAGTTGGAGTAGGCTGTTGTTAGTACTGTCGAGTTGATTCTGGCTCATAATGACTCTTTATAGGATTTCCAAGGAGTAGCTAGTGGGTTTGAAACAGTGCCACACTAGGACTCTTGGGGTAGACTGTTGTTGTGGTTAAGTGCTGCTGGTCAGTTCCTACTCATAGCGACCCTGTACATGGTTTCCAAGGAGTGGCTGGTGGGTTTGAACTGCCAGCCTTGCCACTAGCAGTCTAGTGCTTATCCTAGAGCACCACACCAGGATTCTACCAGGAGTAGACTGTTGTTGTTTCTAAGTGCCGTTGAGTCGCTTCCAACTTGTATAGACTCTGTATGGGATTTTCAAGGTGGGTTTAAACTGCTGACCTCACAATCAGCTGTCCAGTACTTATTCTACAGTGCCACATTAGGTCTTCAGGACTAGTTGTCCTTTAATGCATTACCCTGGGAGGGGGATTAGTTGTTCTTGAATGAATTATGTTACTTTATGAGGCATTTCATGGGATATTCTAAGTTGGTGTTTATAAAGCACTTAAAAATCACTAGACAGAAGTTCTGAAAAAATTTAACACTAATTTCACTAATATCACTATGTTAAAGATTTTTTTGAGAGAGTATGCATATTGTTAAAATATTTTCTTTGTCTAAATTCATATACATTCCTTCTCCTAAGTACATGTTACAACCACCTGGGAATTCTGATATATTATTTATACAAGGGGATTTCAAAATGTTCTTGGAAGAATTCCTTTACCATTTAATTCTCTTTTTCCATGAACGTTTTGAAGTCCCATTCATATAATCTCCAGTATAATGGAGAAAGATGAGGCTTTCTACTCCCGTAAAGATTTACACCCTTGGAAACCCTATACAGGGTCGCTATGGGTCGGAACCGACTCGATGGCACATAACAACAACAACAACAACAACAACATAATGTTATTATGGTTTTATCAACATTTATCTGAATTCATCACTATAGATCCTTTACAGACATAGGCCAAGTGTGTAAATGTCATTCTAGAGTTTACATTTGTTAAAGGGGACAGTTGTGCTCTGCTGTCGCATCAAATAGTAACATTTCTGTTTAGACCCTAATTTTCTTTTGTTCTTTCTTTTTTGAGCTTGATAGATTAGTTTATTGATGAACGAAATATCTATGGAAAGATAATGCTGTGCTGTGCTTGGTTTTGAAGTCTATCATGATAAACAAAAGCACTGTTAGGTGTCATTGAGTTGGTTCTAACTCATAGCAACCCTGTCTATGTTCAGCAGAATGAAACACTGCCTGGTCTTGAGCCAACATCTCAATTGTTACATTTGAATGCAATATTTTTGTAACTGTTTCCATCCATCTAGTTGTTGACCCTGATTTTCAAACTTTGAATATGTAAATGTCACTTTTGGTGCTTTACAAGTTGGACTGATACTGTTTCCTTCTGTCGCACGGTATTTTCTTGCATCCTAAAGACATGAAGTTGCACTATGGTGACCTCACTGACAGCACTTGCCTTGTAAAGATCATCAATGAAGTAAAACCCACCGAGATCTACAACCTGGGCGCCCAGAGCCACGTCAAAGTAAGCCAGTCTCAACAATCGTTGCGTTCCTATGGCAATCATGTTTTGTTTTGTTTGTCTGTTGTTTTTTAATGCAGTAATGCAGCCACTGGTCTGAGTCCCTCAAATGTACTCATCAATACTAGTTTGGATATTAGTAAATCCTGACAGAAATTCTCTGTTATTCAACAATATAATCACATCTTACTGCTAACATTAAAATACAGGGTTTGTGTTTCTACGTTGGTCCTATAATCCTGAGCCCCTCAATGAAGTGCCTGTTGCCATTGCAAATACATTAGGGACAAAGAGTTTTGTTGAAATGTTAGAAGCTGTAACTCAGGAAAACATACATTTTACTACTGAGTTTTACTAGTGGGATATTACTTGATGACAGAACAACATTTTTTGAGTCCCAATAATCTGCTAAAATCAGTTGAATTTTCCTTTGCTTCTTAGCAATAAAAATCTGGGGAGAAAAACTCCTCTTAGATTCTTTTTTCCTCAGTATGATGTGGCTGATGTTGATTTTTCTATCCCTTTGTCCATATTCTCTGGTGGCCCATCTACTTTTCTTTAGTTTTTCTTTCTGAATTGTGTCACAGTAAATCTGAATTCTGGAGTCCTGGTGTGGCGCTGTAGGACAAACACTGGACTGCTAACCACAATGTCAGAGGTTCAAACCTGCCAGCCAGCTGCTCCTCGGAAACCCTATTCAAGGTCACTATGACTCAGAACCGACTCGATGGCACTTCACAATAACAACAAAAAAGCTGAGTTGTCGAACACTGTTTAAATCAGGTGTTTCATGTTGTGCCCTTTGTTCAGTGAGTGAATCCAATGAGAAGAGGTGGTTTCTGTTTCTATATGTGACCAATCAGGATTGGTAGTGGTGCTTAAAACTAATAGCAAATGACGATGAAGCTAAAAACTTCCCAATTCAAATGAAGACAGAAGTAATGGTCTTTGGTTAGGGCATGCCAGAGTTCTAAGTACAAACATCCCCATATGGCTTAGACCTATCACAGGAGAACTACTCGGGAAATCTGCAGGCTTAAACTTGGCAGAACTCATGACCATGCAGAATTGTTGATGTTGTTAAGTGCCGTCAAGTCGGTTCCAACTCATAACAACCCTGTATAGTGTCTCCGAGGAGTGGCCCATGAGTTTGAACCACCGACTGTGTGGTTCAAACTGACATTGCAGTCCAGTGCTTATCCTACAGTGCCACATGGAGTGAATCATTTTCTAGAAATATCCTGTGGAAGGAAGAGAGAAAGAATATGTGTGAGATAGATGAAGCTTACATAAGCTTCACCTGGAGGAGGCTCCTGTCCCTGGATTTCTGACTCATCATGTCTGGGTGGGGCCTGAGAACTTGCATCTCTGGAAAATGCTGGGCAGGTCTGGGGACCACACTCCGAGAGGCACTACACTTCTGTTTCAGGTTTCCAGACTTATTCATGTATAATGTGCTGCCTTTAATGCATTCTTCGTAGACGTCTGTCCTATAATATATCAACCTGTGAGTTTGATGACAAAATAAACAAATAAACTAAAATAAAAACTAGTCCTGAAACTTGCCAGTTAATGACTATATGAACTTGTAAACCCTGAAAGTACACTCAGAGTCAGGAACGATGAGAATGGAAAGAATATAAAGAGAAAGATTCTTTTATACCCGAGCTTTTCCTGTCCTGAACAATCTGGGAGCCAGGTGAATACATGATTCTCGGGCAATCCTGGTGCTTTCTAGAACTAGTGTGACTTGGAGGCAGGGGAAGAGTAGCCTTTAAAACCCAAGTTCCTTACCGTCCTTTATGGCCTAAGCACAGATTGAGGGGCTGGGCTGCCAGAAGACAGCTTTCCTTCCAGCTTTCTGTGTCTGCCCCCTGATCACTCTGGGGCTCATGACATTGGATTCCAGGAGCTACCTCTTGCCTACCAGGTTGTCAGGGGAGTGAAGATGGACAATATGGATTTTTGTTCTGTATGTATTGTTGTCTTAGACAACAGATTGGTTTTTAATAGAAAGAACGGAGTTTCTAACAGTGTAGTGCGGGTACTAAAGCTAATTCAAATCAATTGCTCCTGATGATGATTTGGTGTGGTGTTCTTTGTTCTAATATTAGCACATTAGGCATTGAATTTTGCATTGGGCATTGTTTGTGTTGGCTTTTCTTTGTGCTCAGTCTTCTATCACTCTCACTTCCAGTTAATTGGATGTGGGCTATGGTACGCTGAAAGTAAGGAAAATAAAATAATAGGAAGTTGGTCTGGTTTCCTGTAGGAAACCAATGAAGATGAAATTGGTCCTTGGAATAAACCCACAGAAGTCTGGGAAATACTGTCTGAAGACGCTTTTCTGAATCATGGACAGAAAAAATTATGACTCATGAAGTAGGTCACTGAAAGGCTGATTGTATCTTATGTGGGAGAAAGTGAGAGATGACGGAAATGTACTAACTATTAAGAGCAGTTAAACCTACCATGATGACATCATCCAAGTAGAAACAAATTATCCAATATGCAGTGCTGGCCATTTTGCCAGAGAAAATGTTTAAGAACCTGCATTTTAACTTATTCCTGTGTAGGGTTTTGAACACAATAGCAATTTTTCCTAATTTCTGTCTCAGATTTCTTATCTGTTCAGTATCCATTACTGTCACGGTTTTGAATTTTTCCACCATTTCTTGTAGCATTGATAATCTTACATCATTCATGAAGTCATGGTGTTGGGAAGATCTCTACGTACTGGATCTAGTCCAGTATTGCTCCCTTTTGCTTCATGACGTCATGTTGGAATTGCCAGGAATTTATTTTGCTAAGAAATGAAAATTATACAGTCATGGAATATTAGTGCTAGAAGGAACTTTAGAAATAATTAAATATGAGTTCTCAGTTTTACAACTGAAGTTATCTGCTCAAAGTTGTCTGTCAGAATGCCAGTCTAGGTGTATTCTACCATAGAATTTAAAGACCATCCATGACACAGATGACTCTGACTGTTGTTGTTGTTAAGTGGTGTCGAGTCAGTTCCTACTCATAATGACCCTGTACAGGGCTTCCAAGGAGCAGCCAGTAGGTTTGAACTGCTGACCTTGTGGGCTTGAAGTCCAGTGCTGATCCTACAGTGCCACACCACTGTAATGCAAAATGTTCCTCACTCAGGCTCCTCCTCTTCCCAATACCTACATTTCTTCTTAAGCTTGCTCCCACTCCCCTCCCCCCAAAGTCTTTAGGAGACCGAAAGTCATTTACTCTTCTCATTTAGTTTTGGGAAAGATTTTCAAATTTTTTCTGGGTTTTGGAAAGTATTATTTAGTCAGTCTTTAACTTTTTTATGTGGTGTTGCAGGATAATGCACTGGACTGCAAGGTCAGTTTGAACCACAAGGTCGGTAATTTAAACTTCATCAGCTGCTCCTCAGAAATCCTATATAGTGTTGTTGATGTGAACCGGAACTGACTCCATGGCTCATAACAACAACAGTGCAATTGTATAACTCCAATCTTTCCACTCAATTTCTGACTACTTAATTATGCTTGTTACTTTCTTTGAAATGATCTTTAAGTTATTTGTTTCAATTTGTTTCATGGTAGCTGTTGTTAAGTGCCATTGAACCAGTTCTGACTCATAGTAGCCCTGTTCTGGGCTTCTGAGGAACGGCTGGTGGGTTGTTACCACCAACCTTTCGGCTCTCATTGACCCTGCGGTCCAGTGCTCATCCTACAGAGCCGTGCTGGCTAGAACCGTGTAGTTATTTAAGTAGTTATTTAAGTGTCTGGGAGGTAAATCGAGGCATGAGCAATGTGTGGACTGTGATTTCCTCTCATCTTTGTGGTGGGGAAATAGTAGGCAGGTCCTGTATATGGGGTCCAAACAGTTGTTAGAATGAGACTCTCAGCCCAAGACTTGTGAAGCAAATACTGAACCTAGGGGCCAGGTACCAAGTGAGAACCAGGAAGAGATGAGACAGAAAAGCGA
This sequence comes from Chrysochloris asiatica, assembly GCF_000296735.1. Taxonomy (NCBI): domain Eukaryota; kingdom Metazoa; phylum Chordata; class Mammalia; order Afrosoricida; family Chrysochloridae; genus Chrysochloris; species Chrysochloris asiatica. The sequence goes on from NW_006408662.1 coordinate 4,219,358, forward strand.
GTCCAGGGAAGGGAGTGTGGAATGAAAACAACCCTGGGAATTGAACTAGTTGCCCTGGCAAAGAGCCTGAGCTATTTAGTTCCTTGAGTTAAAGACTCTTGAGTGCTTTGTGCTGTCTGGTCCTGGGGTTGAAATTTATTGTGCGAGAGCTAGCCCCTGTAGTCATCTCCAGGAAGCCTAGCCCTCTGGGGGCTGCTCTAATAGCATAGAAGGCGCAGCTTACTAAATACTTTGGGAGAATCGGACTGTGGTGGTGAAGGGTAGGTGCCTGAGGTTCAACATCTGGCCAGTGCCTGACTAACCCAGCTTGGGAAAAAACCAGAATTACACAAATGTGGCCTTTTACTGTGTATTTATAGCAAGGGTAGGGGTGGCCTGTTATAACCCCAAAGCAAAATAGCAGAGAGGTCCTGTTCTTCTGTGTCCCTTCCCCTTCATTGATTTATTTTAGGTTGTGGAGAGCAGGAGAGAGGCAGGAGAGTGACGGTGACACTTGCTACCAAGTTGGCTCAGGCTCATCGTGACCCCAGGTCCAACAGAACAAAGCACGACCCAGTCCCGGTGGTAACTTTATGATTGCTGGCACACTCTAGTGCATTGCTGTGTGCACTGTGTATTTTGAGTGCCTTCCAACCTACAGGGGCACATTTTCTAGACACCAGTCTGTTGTACTCCATAGAGTTTTCATCGACTAATGTTTGGATTCCTGGTGTGGCGCTGTAGGATCAGCACTGGATTGTGAATTACAAGCTTCGTGGTTCAAATTCACGAACTGCTCCTCAGAAACCCTACACAGGGTCCCGATGACTGTATAGGGTACTTAACAATGCAGAGGTGACAAGCAGAGTCTGTCTGCGTAGCACGGCAGTCTGCTGCTTCCTGTGTCACCCTTTGACAAGGCATGCAACAATGTTTCCCTCTTTCAAATGCTTGAAGTTCCTGCCACTTAAAAGTTAACTTGTTAAGGAACACTGTTAAGGGGGAATGATGCTTTGGACACTTTGTTATTTATTAAATGGAGCCTTAGAATCCTGAGGTGGGACAATGCTGGCAAGGAGCCCACGTGAGCCATGTTTCACATGGGGGCAGACCTGGGAATTGATGAGCAAGTGGCCAAGCCTTCGTGTCAGTGGGGATCTGATTCCTGATGCCTCTTCAGTTTCTTGTCATAGTGCTGAATGAAGGAGACCGGAGGGGTGGGTGCAAGGCTTCCTAGAAACACTAGGGAGATCAGACCAAGACCCATGTTTGAAGTCTTACCTGCTTATTTCTCTGTCCATTGTGAAGTAGTTTTGGTGGAACAGATTTGTGAGTTAAAAACACTTTTTCTTTTTCTTGCTGGAGGGAGCTGGTAAAAATTGGTTATATAATTCCTAATGAGTAATGTTTGCAGAAATAGGAAGTTCCCCAAACACAGCAGTGTTGTTGCTGTTCTTAAGTGCCATTGAGTCGGTTCCAACCCATAGCAACTCTGTATAGAGTTTCCAGAGAGTGGCTGGTGAGTTTGAACCGCCGACCTTGTGGTTCAAACCGACTTTGCAGTCCTGCAGTGCTGTACCAGGACTCCAAAAAATACAAGGTGTACGTTCAGCAAATTTGTGATCCTAAATTAATTGAATATATACAGACAGGGTATAAACCTGCAGTACCAGCTCAGCAGGAGTAATCATAATGTTTTGCTTAGGATAGCTCAATTCAATATAAACAATTTTATATTAAATATCTTTATTGTGCCAGAGGCACCCCGGAAGAAAGAGCTTTTTCAATGAGATATTATTATTCAATGAAAACTCCATGGAGCCCAGTAACACCCTGATACCAGGCAGGTCTCCAGGAGTTGGAATCAACTTGCTGGCAACTATATATGTATTTTTAATTTCAATTTCAATTTCAGTAAGTAAGTTTCTACAAAAGCTTTTGGAATCACTAAGATTGGCTACATGATGGTTCAACAATTAGAATGAGAAATTTGTCCCTTCTTGTATAATTATTTTTAAAGGAAATTGCTAAATTATCAACCTATTTTCTTAAATTTGCAAAAAGAAAAACACTGCTTTAAATTCTGTAAATGCATTTTTCCTGTATGTGCTATTTATAACTCCATATTGAGTTTTAGAAAATAACTTGCTAAGTAGATTACTATAATAATAGAGACGTACACTATATGGAGGAGCACGGTGGCTCATAAGATCAGTACTGGACTTCAAACTGCAAGGTGGGCATTTTGAACCCACCAGCCTCTCTGCAGGAGAAAGATGAGGTGTTCTGCTCCTACACAGATTTACAGCCTTACAAACCTAAACTGACTTGACTCAACAGCACTTAACAACAGTGATAGATGTCATTGTTTATAAGTACCATTGAGTTAGTAAGACTCACTGTGACCCTGTATAGTGTTTCCAAGGAGTGGCTGTTGAGTTTTAGCTCCCGACCTTGTGGTCGGTGTTTATACTATAGTGTCACACCAGTACTCCATGAGGCTCAATGTTAACGCTTTTTGTTTTGTTTTTTAAGCTTTTATTGTGAATTGAATGATCGTTTACATGGGAGAACGTAGGTTTTGCACTCATCCTATCATATTTTGTTTCATTGCATTGATTACAATCTTCTCCGTGCATCATCATTCAATAGTATTTGCTTCTGTTCCCCTCTGTTGTTTTTTGTTTTGATATATACAAAAACCATCAGGAGTATATAATTATTTAAACAACCAAAGGGCACATTCTGCAAGCCTGCCTCCTGGCCACCAGCACACAGCCTTTTTCTTTCCAAGAATCTAGAGTCCTTAGCTGCTCCCTCTCTCCATGTCCTAAGCTCTGCCTCCATCTCTGGTGTCCCTGCTTCTCTGGATAGGATCCCACATTCCACTTATGCTCTTCTCCCTTGATGGTCCCAGGGTCCTCTGTTCCTGGACTGTAAGATTAACTACTATGTCCTTTTTGGTACAAAACTCCATACCTTTATAGTTATGATGATTATAATTAATCATGATAAAATTACTCACATCAGAATCTTATCCCCATCTCCTTTCACCAGACCCATCTAGACAAGACGAAAACCATTCCGTGGGGTTAATATTAATTCTTATATTGCCAAATGTAACTGTCCCTCCCCTTGTTGTTATTGTTGTTATGTGCCATGGAGTCGGAACCGACCCATAGCGACCCTGTACAGGGTTTCCGAGGGTGTAAATCTTTACGGAAGTAGAAAGCCTCATCTTTCTCCCGCGGAGCAGCTGGTAGTTTCGAACTGCTGACCTTGAGGTTCACAGCCCGAGTCGTAACCACTACGCTACCAGAGCTCCTGTCCCTCCCCTTAGCAATGTGTATATGTACAATGTAGTAACACTGATGACATTCTTTGCATTGTGTAACCATTATTGCTGTTCTTTTCATAATAAAATCACTCAGATTGTTAGTAAGTTATTAATGTTGAAATTGTGAAAGTTCAGTTTGGCCAAAATGACTCTCTTCGTGAGTGTGGCTTTGAGACCCTGAAGGTGAGGTGTATTGGTGTCTAGACCAAGCATATCCATGCATATTATAATGGGTCTACTTCTGGACTGATTTGATCCTTTATGGGTGAAGTAAGGAACCCTGTTGGCCCTGTGGGCTAGGCATTGCACTGTTAATTGTAAGGTCAGCAGTTCAAACCCACCACCTGTTTCATGTGAGAAAGATGAGGTTGGCAGCTCTTGTAAATGACTACAGACATAGAAACCCTATAGCGATAGGGTTGCTGTGAGTCAGCATTGACGGTGGGTTTGGGCTTGGGGTTTATGAAGTGAGTAGGTCAGTGGAGCAAACACTGGGTGCTGTCAGTCTCTGTAGATAGACCACTTGGATGATACAAACACTTGAGCTTAGGAACAGCTGCACGCTTTCTTGTTTGTTTTCTTTTACAAGATCCCATTTCTTTCTGGTTTATCCTGTTTTCTCTCACTGTGTGGGCACAGTCCTATGGTATTTAACAAAGTTAGTAACTACTTGAGTTTGTTACAGGCAAAATTGCAATATGAAAACGTTCTCATTTTGTAATGTAAGGTTTATGTCTGCAGTGCGTACAAGCCATTAATATAAACGTGGCTAGTCACTTCCCCAGGTTCTTAGAAAGAAGCTTGGCACTGGGAAATCTTATTTGTAGGAGGACAGGGTCAGCATGCACGGTGTTGGTGGGTCCGTGTGTGTCAGTTGGCATGGATTCTCCTTGGAAACCTGTAATGCATTTGAGCAATTGAATTCAAATCTAAAACCACTTAAAAACTCCTTTATAGTCCATTAAGAATTTATATGAGAGAGAACATTCCATGAAAGTTCTCCTCTCCTGTTCAAACAGATTGTTCTGTTTTATTAGATCTAGGTGGTATTGTAATTTTGATAACAGCTAATAATGTTTGGAATTCTGCTTATAATTAGGGGACCACACAAAGATATGTTTGTTGGATTTTGTGCCATTAGTCCATCTATAATAAAGAGTTGTTTACTGAAACAAATCCTGAATCTTAGTTTAGCACTGCACCAATTATTTTATGCATGTTAAGCTAAAAATCATACAAATAGCTAAATAATAGTACATGATTATCTTACTATCAATGTACAGATGTATTTGTAAACATGGGGAAATAAATTCTAAATCACTGTAAGTGTGAGTGAAACTTTGTTTTATACTCTGTTGATGAATGGAAAATGGGATTTTTGAGTTTCCAGTAAATAGACCATATAATTTGCGTAAATTCAGATGTAGAAAGAAACAATACCTTGTTTATTACCACAGTTAGAAGTTTCTGCTCCCCCAAAAGTGGAGTGTACATTTAAGAAGTTAAACTTAAAATTTCTTTTAGAAGACCTAACTGAGCTTGATATCAAAATGAGTTCTATGATTTCTACTTTATGCTTCTGGTACAAGTGGAGTTTATAAAATTTGCTTTATTAAAGTTAAATCCTTAGAGTTGGACATAGTAAGAGATAATAAAAACTGTTTTATTGCAAAGAAATTTAACATGTAGCAATCTTTTCAATTATTTTTTACTGAAAGTCATTAATTGAACAGCTTACCTGTGCCAGTAAATAAGAGAATTATTTTAACTTCTTAGATTTCCAGTTTTGAAAAATGACTAGCATTAAGGATTCATGAGTATCATTAATTACGTTTTTTACTTTGTGGCAATGACATGATGTGTGTGTTGTTTGGGGTGCTAATTTAAAATTATCCACAGTAAATTGAATTTGCATTCTTTGCAACTAAATTATACATAAAGGCTTGGTTTGTCATGTTAAACAATATCAAGTTTGTCATTAGAATAATGTATTTTAAATGTTTATGTCAACATATCCAGTTATAATGTTGATGAATAAAATGAAAGACTGACCGGAAAATAAAAACATTGTATTGATAAAGCCGTCGAGCAGAGCTCATCAGCTTGAACTTTCCGTTTTATTGGATGTATCAGGGTAACACCATTTCCTTAGGGTGTCTCCTTTCCATTCCCAACTTTGTACATTTTATAGATAGTGCTTTGTTGCTGTTGCTGTTTTTAACCTGTAAAAAGCCTTTTAGAAACGAGCGGTCTTGACAAAATGAACTATTAAGGAGCATTCTTTAGGGCTCTTAACACCTATCTTTCGATTGGAGAGTCAGTCTTCCTGATGTGGATTAGCTCCTGGCAGTGTAGCAAGAAGAGTTTTTATGTGTCCTTTTGTGGAGTCACACTGTAGTCTTGTTTTTGACACTGACACTTGTCAGGATCGTTCAGATCACTGTGGTTGGCATGAAGAGGCGCTACGGTGTAATCGGATGCGTTCCTGTGTTCTGATCTACTTCCCCAGCTTCCCGAGAAAAGAAGCATCCCCACGTGTGACAGAGATTAGCTGAATGTTAGTTAGATCAAAATATTCCTGTTTAAATAATGAGAGTAAACAATGTTCGATCTGTTTGCTTTCAATTTACTTTATATTAAATATTATCATAGTGATTTTGGCATAGTGATCATTTCATTTAGTAAGATACATAATTTGCACTTTTGTGAATGTAGATCCACTCTATTGAAATTCTATGTACATTAAACAACTTGAAACTTTTAATCTCTTCCTGTCACTGTTTCTTTTTCAGTTGTAACTCATCCCCTTCAAATACACGAGTACAGTGGTGTCATTAAGAGAGCACAAGGGTGTGACCCCATCAGGGAGGGTGACACAAAAATGACCCTCCATACAATTTATTGTTTTAAAATTAAAATATCCCTGTAGGGAGTTATAGCGATGAAAACATTTTTTTTTTTTTTTGTATACCATTTTATTTGTATCACTATATCTATCAGGCTACAACTCTTTACTACTTTACTTTCGAACCTTCTAATGCATTCAGATCAAAGCTTCATTATATTTGTGTATATATATATAAGAATATACTTAATTATATATAACTGAATATTATATATATTCAGTTGCCATGACACTTGGAATCACGTGGTTTCATCTGCTTGGCTTCGAGAGAGAGCTGTTTTGGAAACAAAGTTTCTAATCTTTGGGAACAAAATTTTTGTTTTTGCTGGTGTTTTTGTCGTCACTGATTTGTCAGATTTTCTCGTGTGTTATGTACAATATTGTGGCAATTAGTATTTGTGAACCTATATCAATAACCTTTGTGCGAACCTTTATCAATAACCATTTTGAGAATGAAGAAGTAATTAATGGAAAAGAAGGAGAAAAATTTAAGAAGGCTCAGTTACTAATAATGTTGTAACTAATAATGTAATTCAGTGTGGAAAGATTTTACAAACTGTTTTAGTATTGATATAATCTAAGAAGTACTACATTTAAGCAATTGTCAACTATAATTATCATAAATTATTTTGTGATTAAAGTCGATAATTAGCATTACTTGTACTAAACATTACAAGGATACTGTAAGGTCTGGTATGGGAGGAGGCATATGGGGACCGCCCTGGTGGGAGGAGGCTCATGGGGTGGGGAGGCCCCTGGTGGAGGGAGGTTCACGGGAGGGGCCTCTGGTGGGGGGTCCATTGTAACGCCAACTGTGGTGACATTCGGTAACTAGACCAACTGACTAATTACCACGTTAGCTAAAGTTTATCAACAGCAATAATGAAGAAAAATAGTTGGTTTTGTTTATGTTAAATAAATATTGTGTTAAATAACGTACTTTAAGTACTCTTTCAGTTTTAGGAGGTTGCTTCACAGGGAAGAACAGAGAATTCTGGTAAGCTTCTGTATCGTGGTAGGGGGAAGCCAGTTGTTCTGGAAGCATCCTTCCTTCTCTGGAACAAAGCGTCTGGTGCGTGGAGGGGTGCTGTGCGTTTTTGTACACATAGATGGCAGCAAAGTGTTGCAGACCATGGGAGTCCAGCCTAGTTTAATGAAAGATGAGTGACCATCCAAACTGACTTCTATCAGCTCAGTGTAGCTCTCTGTGTCCTCTGGTTGAACAGAAAGAAAGAAAGAAACCCACTCTTGATAACACAGGAGTCTAGGGGAATGAAGAAGCCCATGAGAACCTATAAAACAATGAATTTCTGGATAAATCACAGGTGGGAAAACTTAATCTTTTAAGGTATGACATCCACTCATGCAAGATGATTGAAATCAGCTACGATAATATGCATGCCAAAATCAAGAGACAACGAAGGGCTGAGTGGGGGAAAGAGACGTATAGCTGAAGCAACAAGTAATAGGTTGCTGCCTACAGGCACTGCAGTTTGGCCGGCTTGTCTCCTTCCCAGTTAAGCAAGTTACAAAGAGGAAATGTCACTCCACGAAGCAGGCAAACATTCCATGGGAACATTTGCTCAAATGTCAGCGTTTTAGAAAATAGAACTGCAGTCTCTATGTTCCAGTCCCCACACTGGGTTTGCCATGAAATGCACAAGTACAAATATGTATCTTCAGAATGTGCTGGAAACTAACCAGTCATTTTATGTCTTAATGAGCATTCCTAAATAATGATACAATCATTATAAACGATGGATTCATACTTAAAATGTGTCTGCTTCTGAGGACTTTCTGTTTATTCTCACAAATTTCCAAGGTAATTTTCAGGTTTCAGAGTTGCGTTTAGCAAAATCACAGAAATGGGAATCTGAGGAATTAAAGTCATATGTACTAGAAACCTGAGATTTGGGAGAGAGTTATAAAAAAGTAATTTGTAACATGTCCCGAAGTACCGCATCACATCAGTATCTTTCTCCTTCTAAACATAAGAAGGGCTCTTAATACCCCTAAGTCATGGTAATGTTGTTCAGGAAAACATTTCCCAGGCCTTTTTATTTTTTTCTGATCTACTCGCATGCGTTAGTACCACAGACTAAATATCTGTGTCACAAAATTGATTCCAAAGGTGTGTATAACAGCTTGCTTAAACACAGTATCTGGCAAGTCTCTCTTGTGACAGCAACTTATTTCTCACATAATTATTTTCTTAGTAAATTTGATATCTTAACAACCCGTTCCCTCATTTCTGGGTTCAAAAAATAACACTTAATATAATTTATTTCTCATACTTAATAAAGGCTTACTTGAGAGTATGCTGCCATTCGCTTGCTAGCTGTTTTCACCAAATGAGGTTAGAAAGAAGTGTGGTTTGCAAGGGAGTGAGGTGGTTTCCAGCACCATTTGCTGTGTACTGTAATGGGCCTCAATGTTGTTTTAATGATACGTAAAACGTATTCTGGCTGCTGATTGTCACTATTCATGACTAACTGGTTATATAGTCTTTTGTACATCAGTAGAAGAAGATGTATATATTGATATTTTGTTTTGCTGGTTTAAATAATTCGCTGTGTTCACATCAATCTGCATGCAACGATAGGCCTATGTTCCTCCAGTCTTATTAGCACTGTGGGCTGTGCAAACACGAACAATAAGGAAAATATGATTTGTAAACATGTAGTTATTTTATCCCTTTTGTGGGCTATAAAGTTAATTAAATGGGATTTTATCAAATGAACATTCATCATCATGCAATCCTTAAAACCAAAATATAAGATGTTTAAATTAGTCACAATCATAAATAAATTTCTTTCGAAATCTTGCAATACCACATGTATTTGTTTTAGGGGTTTTAGCTTAACATATGCTGTTTGAAAACAAACATTGTTTAGCCAGAACATACTATGCTTTGTGAGTGACTGCTTACAGTTTTCCCTTTTCCAGCCACCCACCACCCATCCTCTTTGGCAGTCTTGAGATTTAGGTCATGTGCTTTTTCTTAAAGGTCAGTGGGCTATTATCATGTGGATTATTTATGTGATCTTTTCATTGCTGCAGTTTTCATAAAAAGAACTTTATTGCAACATCACTTCCTTTAACTGCTTGGTTTTGAAAGAATCATGTCTGAAGTAGGCAACTCTCAGTGATTTGTGTTACTTACTAATAGGACAGGGTTTTAACTTTTTGTTAATATATTGATTTTCTTGATATTAGCACTAGTATGTCAGTTTTTACCTCAATAAGATTTTATAAGTATTTTGCATAAAGATTGCAACATCTAACAATTAATAAAAATTTTCAATTTGGTATAACGTTGTCAATGGAATGTTTAAAAGGATACATTTTATTAATACTTTTGTTGTTGTTCTGTGCATTTAAGAGAACTTTCAAATTTTTATTGGCAATTTATAGCAAATTTTAATTTGTGATGGTTTTACAGTTACAAAATACCTAACTTACAAAATCTTAAATAGTGGAACTATTTTCCCTATAATATAATAATAGCTTCAATAGTATTTTTTTCATTTACTTAGTTTTTCTTAACTATAGTAACTTTTATGTAATTAATTACATAGCGTTCCAGATGATCAGTAAAGTAGAATGGCATTACCACAATATCTGTGCTTATAATTCTGAGCTTTTCTTTATTATTATGCTCAAGCATTGCCCCTTCTTTTATTTAATATAAAGTATGTTAAAATGCATGTTTTACAAAGTATTTAAATTGATAGATAAGAAAGACTGTAATCTCAATACCCATTTTCATGAAATACTAATAATCAGTGGAAAATAAACTTAGTAAAAATGTCCTAAAGTCTATTTTTGGTCCCAAATATATCCTTGTGAAAAATGTATTTTTTTTTTTTTTAATTTGATGTGCTCTCTCATTTTGTGAGAGATTCTTTCATATTGGCAGCTTTCTTTCTCCCGGCCCCATTCTTTCTCTCCTGTTATCCTGAGGATACCAGTTATCATGTTGAGCATTTTATATAATGATGAATAGTATTGCTGTTATAACTTTATTGGCACAGGATCCAGAGACTAATCCACAAAACATGATTACTCAAGTGTCCAAGTGTAAAATAACGAAATCGTTTATGGTCATTTTTTCTCAGGTTTTCTGTGTTGACAAATATCATTGAATTTTCTTTTTCTTTCAGTGAGTGTTTTCTACCATGCTAATTCTGAAAGAATTTATAGATCTTTTATATGGATTAGAACAGCTTTGGGGAAAAGATGTATTTTAATTGCCAACGTAAACATCCTAGCTATACAGATATGGGGCAGAGAGTTTTAATTACCAACCAGTAAAAAATGTCTTATTTATAGTGGAGCAAAAATTACACTTGAATCAGTACTTCCAGGAAAAGCTTTTTAGTACAATTTTGATGTTGAATGCTGTCACTGCAAAAAATTACATTTGTTTTTTGTTAAAGAGCCCTCAATAATGTCAGCTCATCATGAAATTTTTACTAGAAGCATTATAGACTAATTTTATTTTCTTTCATAATAAAATAGAACTTGACAAAGAGTTTTGACTCTCTTACTCATTTTCTTGCATTCTTAGAAAACACTGCTAATACAGTTGAAAGTGTTTACGAAATCAGTCCTCTGCCTAAGTTTTGCATTGCTATGTATAAAACAACAATAACAATAAACTTCCAAGATTTACTGCTTGCCTTTACTTTTCAAGAGCACTTCATTTTCCCCATGGTAATAATCTTAATTCCAGATGTTTGCCCAGTGACGTTTTACGCGCTATTCCAATCTCACAATGTTTTGAGTTTGTTTGTTTTTTGTTGCATTATCTTTAGGATCTGTAGGTTGTAGATTTCTCAGGCACGTAGATTTTGTTGCTGTCACTTGCTTTTTATTCACAGTCATCCATCTGCATTCATCCAATTTAAGCTAAATACTTTTTTTTGTTTTTTCCATATTTCAAATACTATATTGAGCAATCTGTAGTTTATTGGAATTGTACAAGTAGGAATTTTGACACTTATTAATAAAGCTTCATAAAATCAAATAACATTGTTTGTTGCATATACAGATAGTTAACAAAATATCATCCCAAAGTGCAAATATTGTTATGACATTAGAAAAACACATACATAAACGTGTATAAAGGAATTGGTAATTAATCTAATTAATTAGATTTATACATCTATTCAACCTAGTTTTGGTTTTCTAATTTTCCTGTGATTTATGCCTCTTTGGTTGACATGTTGAGATGTAGAACATTCCAAACAATTTTTGTTGTTAAATGCCATCAAGTTGGCTCCCACTCAAAGGAGCCATTGGTGGGTTTGAACCAAAAACCTTGCAGTAGCTGACCAGTGTTTACCCTGCAGCCTGTAAACATGTAACACATCTCTTAGTCTCAGTTTTCTCATCTGTAAAATGGGTGAGGCTTTGGGAAGGTGGAAGACTTAAGCTATATTCTTTCAACCCTAGAATTCAATGATCTTCTGATTTGTTTTTGCAGTAGCATTATGCTTATCAACATCAATTTTGTGTCCTGGTCTAATATAAACATTATGTGTTATTAAAACCTAAGGTTGGAAAGTTCAAACTGTCCCTGTAAAATGGAGATTTCTTTGGGAAAATTCAGTTGACAGTTTTTAGTATATAGTAGTTTCTAAAAAATATTTGAAATAAATCCTTTTTTAAAGTAGGCTATGCTTTTTAAAGATTTAATACAGATTAATGGAAAGTCTGGCATGCAAAAGTATTATACTTCCTTTTGTCAGAAAGTACATATTCAAGTTGAGTACTCCGTAGGCTGATCACACTTTTCCATGGGGCCAGTGAACCTAGAGAAAATTAGTAGGTAAGTATTTCTATAAAATAAAAATTTGAGTGAATAAAAAACATGGGTTTTCTAAATACTACATACTGGTTTTGATACATAAGTAGAGTTTGGTGCCTGTGCTAATTTGTTGCTACATTAGCATTAGTAGTTATGTCTTTATTTATTAAAATTCACAGACACTTGTGTCTGTAAATTATAGACCCTGTTGTGCCCCATTTTTGCTCAACAGTAAAAAACAAACAAAGAAACAGATCAACTTATTTTTTTTATGCACCGTGAATGTATCGGATATGCAAGCTGTGATCGTGCAAACGTAAGATTCTAAATCTTGTTAATACGTCTCATTAAAGTAACACATTCCATTAATCTCTGTTTAATGAATGGCTGTGCCAATAAATGCATTCTAAACAAGAGGCTATAATGTAAAATCCAGTGATTACTTGTAAATGATGACTATATAGAGCAAAAAGTTTTATAAATATATCCTGAAATGATAGCAGTATAATTTTACTAGTATAGTCCCGATTAATTATCTGGCTGAAAAGCGTGGTTAAAAGTTCTAAGATGTTTATTTTTTGTTAAATTATTATTTGAATAAGGAATTGCTGTTCATTCGTAGAGTTTACAAGTCAGAGAAAAATACTACATACTAAGAAAAACATGTCTTTTCCTCATTATTGAATTTATTAAACTTTGTATTCTCAAATAAAAGATTCCAATATTATACCCAGTATAGAGTCAACTAATTTTAAAGGCATCTAGATTTCTTTTCCAATTTAGTAGCATTTTATGTTTTCAGTATGGCAAAATTCTTCTTAGGTCGGTTTTCTATAAGTCTTATTTTAACCTCAATTAAGTCATTCCTAAAATATTTACTCTGAGCTTTTTATAAGTTTGCTTATATGTCTTGTGAACATTTGGAATATTTTTTGCAGGATTTGCTCTAAGTGTAACTTAAGTAATTGTGTGAAAATTAGTGTTTTTCCTCCCATCTTCCTGCTATGAAATGACTGTAAAGGCATAAGAATTTGTTTTTAAATCAAGTTATAAATTATGTAAAAGTTTTTAGATTGGCCTTATTATCCTTTGCTATCTATAATAAAAGGTAAAAAATTAAAAATAGATTACTTTTTCTGTGTGAGCACATTTCCATTTTTTTTGAGAGAATTCTCTAAAAATAACTTATACGTGATAATCTGTTAATATCATCCTTGTTAAGATTTGTTTTGACTAGTATAGGGAAAAACGTTAGTCTGTATGGTGTTTTCTCATGCTTTTGCTTATTGGAGGTTTTTTGTTTTGTTTTTAAGCTATAGTACTAAATCTCTAAACTGCCTGAAAATGAATTGTATATTGATTTTAAAGGCATTTCTTTGTCATTTCTCTTGTGACTGTCTTAATCACCCGACTATCCTCATATCACTGGAGATCCTCATTTATTTCCTTCACTTTATACATTAGGTGACTGAATCTAAAAAAAAAAAAAAAAATTAAATTCCTTCCCTCGAACTAACTGGCCAAACAGCTAGGTTATGTGGAGCAAGGCTGGAGGTAGAGTTGGGTTTTTGACTATTTAGGGCAGAATCTTCTCGACTTAATGCCTCTCACTTGCTGTGTCAAAGCATGACATGAATGAATTACTTGAATTCTTTCAAAGCCCTTCCTGTGTAATAATAATGGTGAAGACTTCAAGCATTTGTCAGGGGCCACTACTACATGTTGTGACAGCAGTTTAGGGGGGGAAAGGGTGGATTTATTACTAATAAAACATTAAAATTCTTATATGTGAAGCCAAACATAATTTACATTCGGTTTCACCTCTCACCGTTTTACCTGTCTATTTTTGATTTAAGCATCTACCCTCTTTCTCTTCCCATTGCATTTATCCTCCCCGAGCGATCTCCCACTCTGTCCTCCCTTGCAGTAGATAGCTGGTAACCCGGGAGTATGTGAACAGAGTTATTAAAGGACTTTGACCAGAACCATCTGTTTTACTTTAGCTCAAGAACAATAGACCAGACATTTCTCCATGGGGGTTTGTGTATACAATTATATACAATAATAAAATACAAAATTTTCAGATTCCAAAAGTCCAATGATCTGTAAAAGCTTCTTTTGGACTTCGAGGAATTCTTATAATTCTTTTGTTCATTTATTACCTGGAACTTACGAACTTGTATGGCTTATTTTCCCTTTGCCTTGCAAAGAGCAATCTTTCCTCCGTATTTTGCACAACTGTGGGTTGAAATTGACTTGATGGCAATGTGTTCAGTTGTTGTTTTTTGGTTATCATTAAGATGGAACCTGCTAAATAGATTCACATTGTACAGTACTGTATATGCACCTGTCTTTAGACACTATCTTTTGTAAAAAAGAAAAACTTTCATACTTTTAAGATATCTGGATTTTTTTCATATAAAATTTGAAATCTTACATCTTAAATGAGCTCTAGATATGTGTGTGTATGTATGTGTGGTTCTGGATGGACATATATATGTATCTGTGTAGTTGTTAAACACACACACACACATATACCTACAGTTGAAATATATGATTATATACGGTTCCTTTCCTCGATTTTCAAATGGCCTAGAATTCCATGTGTTCATTGTAACTGGATTAGAATTTTAATGGGGTAGCTTTTATCTATTTGAATTAGCAATATCTCAGTCACAAGTCCAATATGTATCTGCTGTTTCCAGGCTAGTGAGAATTGTTTTGTTTTGTTTTTTTTAAGCCCCAGAATTTTCAAGTAATACGCAAAATTTATAACTGGAGGACTTATTGAAATACTTATTTAGAACTAACTATGCCTTGTTATTAATGATTTTGAATTGTACTATTGATGCAACTCTACTGTTGACCTATTGCTAGTTTATCCAGTTTGTCATATTTTTAAAAAAATTGCAAACCATTAATGTAGTGGTTTCTACTACATTGGTTTAACAGTAAATTAATCTATATCTGCATTAGATACTGGGAATTAGGAACCTTATTTTGAACTACAAAACAAGTATTTACTTTATAAAATAATTCATTTCAAGATTCTTCTCAATAAAATCTTAATGTCACTTGACTAAATACCAAAATATAACTTTTAACTCTGCACACTAGTAGTTATGTAATGTCATGACTATATCTGATAAATTGCATTTTATGAAATGCTTTTTCTATTTTTTTTCACTTAGTTCTTTAAACTTTTGTGTTACAGATTGTTTAGGAATTCCTCTCTTTTATCAGTTGCATATGTTATAGGTGTGTTCTTGCCATTTGCCATGTAATTGCTAACTTTTTGGTGAATTGAGTGATAGTTTACATGTGGGAGCAACAGTTTTACACTCATCGTATCGTATTCGTTTCATTGCAATGATTACAATCCCCGGCATGCTATCATTCAACCGTATTTGTTTCTGTTCCCTCTGTTTTTGTTTTTTTATTTTGGATGTGCACCAAAACACTCAGAAATATACAATTATTCAAACCGCCAAAGGGCACACCCTGCCCCACCGGACACCAACACACAGCCCTTCTCCCTCCATAAGTCTAGAGTCCTCAGCTGCTCTGCCTCTCCATGTCATCATCTCTGCCTCCATCTCTGGCGTCACCGTTTCCCTGTGTAGGGTCCCACACTACGCTCCTCCTCTTCTCCCTTGATGGTAGTATAAGTTTCTTTACTGGTTCCACAATTGCTGGAAATCTTTCAGCTTCTTAAAATGTTATTATCCAGTGTGCCATCTAAAGGTTTCAGATAGGGAGTTAGATAGACCAAATGACCACCCTGGTGTCTTCTATCTTTGCAATTCAAAGATTCCCTTAGATTCTAGATAGATTAAAAATAAAGTGTTGAGTGGATGAAACATTCAATTTGTTCACTCATAGAGAATTTTATCTGTAAAACAAAACGTATTCACTGAATCTAAGACACCATTGGTTTTAAGGAGTATCTTATTTATTTTTTTAGAAAAGGACAGACTTTTCTGATTAAATTTTCATATAATTCTATCTTACCACTTAGTTTTTAAAAATTTTACACTCCTGAAAAGCTCATTTAGATGTACCGAGACTTAGTTTAGTAGGTTCTACTCTTTGCTATGTGTCAGAATTCACCTGATGGTAACTTTTAAACAATATATATATATAGTTGTAAACTATATATATGTACATACACACTCTTGGTGTGGCACTGTGGATCAGCACAAGGTCAGCCATTCAAACCCACCAGCTGCTCCTCAGAAAATCTATGCAAGGTTGCTATGAGTCAGACCAGACTTGACTTAACAACAACAACAACAACAACAACATATAGATAGATAAGCCAGAGAGAGGGAGAGAGAAAGTCCTGGTGTGGTGCTGTAGGATAAGCACTGGGCTACTAACCACAAGGTTCAAACCCACCAAGTGGTCCTTGAAAACCCTATAGAGTCACTGTGTGTTGGAATCAACTC
>NW_006408662.1:4236970-4282401 GCF_000296735.1 Chrysochloris asiatica
TATATATATATATTTAAGTCTTCCTCTAGTTCAAACTCAGCAGCTGCTCCTCAGAAACCCTATACAGGGTCACTATGGGTCAGACTCGACTCTATGGCACTTAAAAACAACAACAATTGAGTTCTGATTATGCAGCCATCGAGGCTAGGTCAAATGGGTGCTATCTTCAAGTTTGGGTGTTCTTGTGCGTCTCCTCTCCTTTCATATCAGCTGGATACTTCACTCTCAGCTCTAGCTCTCTGTAGCTTCAATGGAGTTTTAACTGCTTCCTTTACCCTGAGGGTAGTTTGTTAATGCCCTTCATGAACTGTTCTCTGAGCCAGGCATATCTGCAAGCTACCATCTTCTCTGTTGCTGCACTCTAGAATCATCTCTGGGTTTTGGCAATGATTACCATACTGTTGAGTGACAATGAAAATGCCTTTGTTTTTTTCAGATTTTTGACCTGTTAACTATATTTCTTTTGGACATTATTTTATAGTATACTTTTTGGAACTTGTGGACAACCTCAGATTTAAGTGCCACCAAGTTGGTTCTGACACACAGTGACCCTGTAAAGGGTTTCTGAAGCTATCCACCACCTTTTTCCCACAGAGCGGCTGTCGGCCTCAAACCACTGAGCTTGTGGTTCACAGTCCAGTGCTTACTGTGCAGAGCTGCCACACTCTTAAAGTTAGCTTTAAGTTACGATTTTGTAGCTTTAGGTTAAGATTTTTCCATGTGCAGAGATTAAACAAATAAACACCCTGTGCCTAATACAGTTATCATCTCTTCTGGCATTATCATCCCCTACTTTGCTAAGTGTGTTTTCTAAGCATCAGTCATGTCTCTGACAAGCCTGCTGAGAGAGTAGTCTGGAGGGGGTCCCCACTGCATGCAGTAGAACCTCCCGGAGAGGCTTCCTTTGAGAGCTGCAGCTTAGCCAGTTTAGAATCTCACTGTTCTCACTGGGGCCTGTGTTCCATCATTCTGTCCACAACACTATCCTGAAGAACTGTAGTGAAGCCTCAAAGACTGTGGAAAATGATCACAGGGTTCTTTCTTGAGAACTCTCCTTTCTATGGTTTTCTATGACAGCAGGTCTTTTGAAAATAATTTAAATGAAATGCTACGTTTTAAATTATGCAAGGAACATAATTACATTAGCGTGAATCTTGAAAACAGACCAAAACTTAGCTAACATCAACACGGGAACTGCATCCTGCTGTGTTCTTTCTAGTCTGTTTTCCAATACATTTTTGATATAACATACTTTCAATTAGGTATCTTGTTTTAAAAAAATTAAACTTTTGAAAGTCTTTATTTTGTGATAAAGCAACATTTCAGTAGCTGCGTAATCAAGTGAGTCTTTCCATTTTAAGAATTTTGCAGCATAATGCTTTTTACATGCATTTTGAGAAATAGAATGAAAAGTTTCTTGTGTATTTTATTATTTAATTGGATCTTCTCCCCAGCTATCTAATAATAATAGCTATTATTATTTTCTTTGATCACTTCTATTAGGGGATTAGATTGAATCTGTAATGACCATATGAAATACCTTGGATTTTACTTTTCTCACGACAAATTCATTGTCTTTGCTTTCTCATCTTTTTTTTTCTCTCTCTCTTTTCTAAAAGAAAGAATGCATAATGCAAAGAAATGTTTTTGATCTGTTTATTTGTTGCTGTTTTAACATTTTTTTTGTCACTATGATGCTAATTATGAAGGAGTGTTTTATAGTGTTCTGATTCTATTTTTCTTTTAAAGCAGAGAGTTCTAAAAGCCCAACAGGCTACCTATGGTTGAACTTAATGCTGCATTTACATCTGCAAAGACTAGTCACATTGGAATTATTTAATTGAGTGGTGAGGCTGAATGGTGAGGCTTCCTGCCTTGCCTTACTTTTATAGTATTGGCATATTTAATGAACATATCCAAAAGATACTCTAGAAAATAGGATCCTAAATTATTTTTTGTTCTATAAATATATTTAATCTATTTACCATTGGCTTACTACATATGTCCTTGAATTCCTGACAAGCTTCCAGTATCTTTTCTTACCCAGCCAGCATTTGGCTTGATTTAGAATGTCATTTGTGCTGTGATTCAGTTAATGGGTGATTTGTTTTCTTCCATGGATATAAAAAATGCCCAGTTTAAACTAAAGGAGTTTTGGGGTCAGTTTTTTTTTTTTGTTGTTGTTGTTGTTTTTAATTGTGCAGAGAAATGCATTGGATTCTGAATCTGTTTTAGCTAAGGATAAATTTATAGCAATTTTTTTTTCTTCTTCTTCAAGGTTCACTGGTTGGGGTATCAGAGAGAGGCTCTACACATGTCTCTACATTCTAAAGACCAATAGAATCTCAGTCTTGCAAGCAAATCGTTACCCAAAGTGACTGCATCTGATGCTGGGGTGTAGTCTGTATTTCAAACGCACAGTTGTTGATGAACTTGACCTTTACTTATGGATGTTGTAGTGCAAAATACCAACTGAGAGGGAAGGAGTCTTCACAGCAAGAATCAATACTAACCCCTTGGTAAAACAAGGGACGGGCAACTTAGGCATTGGCTACCTAAAATGGGGGGGGGGTGCTATAAAGGCACAGAGTGACTGGCTTACAAGTTTTCAAGAGGGAGTTTACTTTCAGAGTGTGCAGGGGAAGATAGAGTCTCCACTGAATAGTTTTCATCTGTCTAGACAGGTCTGGTGAAAGGAGATGGGGATGAGATTCTTATGGTTCAATAGTGAGTAATTGTTGTCATGACTAATTGCAACTGTCACAACTGTAAAGGTAGAAGTTTTGTGGCAGAAATGGGAGAGTAGTTAATCTTATAGTCCAGGAACAGAGGACCATCAAGGGAGAAGAGCATGAGCAGAATGTGGGACTCTATACAGAGAAGCAACGACACCAGAGATGGGGGCAGAGATGAGGACATGGAGAGAGAAAGAGCAGCTGAGGACTCTAGGCTCATGGAAAGAGAGGGACTGGGGGCTGGCGGCCAGGAGGCAGGCTTGCAAAATGTACCCTTTGGTTGTCTAAGTGATTATATATTCATGAGTGTTTTTGTGTACATCCCCCCAAAAATAAAACAGAGGGAATAAAAGCAAATCTGCTGAGTAATGATGCACTGAGGAGATTGTAGTCATTGCAATGAAACGATGGTGTGAAACCTTTTTTCTTCCATGTAAACTGCCACTCAATTCACAACACAAACTTTAAAAAAAGCACACCTGTTGAGTTGCCTATAAGATGACAGAGCCATAAGTATTCCTATTGTGTTATGCCGCCTTTACTACACAAATACCAGGAGTACAGAAGTGATTTAGGAGTCTTCTGTTACTCTCGTTTGTTGTTGTTGGTAAGTGCCATTGAGTTGGTTCCAACTCATGGCTACCCAATGTACAGCAGAATGCACTATGGCTGTCAGTACTGCGACATCTTCACAGTTGTTATGTTTGAGTTCAGAGTTGCTGCCACTGTGTCAGTCCACCTCATTGAGGGTCTTCCTCTTTTGTGGTGACCTTCTACTTTACCAAGCATAATACTCTTCTTTAGGAACTGACCCTTTCTGACAAAATGCCCAAAGAACGAGAGACAAAGTCTTACCATTAGCCTCAGTTATCTAATGCTGCTATAACAGAAATATGATGACTGTAAGAATAGAAATGTATTCTCTCATTGTTTGGGTGGTTGCAAGTCGGAATGAAGAGCACTGGTTCTGGAGACAGGTCCTTGTCTCCTTTCAGCATGTGTGGGCCCAGCATTCCTTAGAATTCTACATGTGTCTTGACATCACTCTTACCCTCCGTCTAGGTGCTTCACAGGGCGGGGATCCCTGGGCCAAGGATGCACTCCACTCGCGGGTCTTCCATCTTGGTGGTAGTGCGTCTTGTCACTGTTCAAGTGTCTCTCCTTTTATCTCTTGTAAGATAAAAGACTTGCTGTCATATTCTTGGGAATCTCCCATAAATCGGACCAATATGGTAGTGCAATTGGAGTCCTAGTATGGCGCTATGGTTTAATGCGCTGGATGGCAAAGTCAGTTTCAACCACAAGGTTGGCGGTTCAAGCTCACCAGCCACTCCTCAGAAACCCTATGCAGGGTCTCTATGAGTCAGAACCAACTAGACGGCACCCACCTTTAATCCTCTTACTGGTTTATTACATTAATCACTTTATGGAGGATAGTTACATCTCAGCTACCAAACCACTACGAACCCTGGTTACCTGTGTGGCTTCCTTGCTTCTAAGGTGCTTGTGATACCACCTGTCCTCTAACACAGGTAAATACTGTCATGTCAAATCTCACTACCTTAGAGCCCCTTTCCGGTTCATAGGTGCCCTGTGTTGGGTTTCCCAGGCTGTAAATCTTTATGGGAATGGAAAGCCTCATCTTTCTCCCGTGGAGTGGCTGGTGGCTTTAACTGCCCACCATGCAGTTAGCAGTCCAGTGTGTATCTTCCTGTGCTACCAAAGCTCCTTAAATAGTGTAATTTGTTGTTGTTTTTGTGCCACTGAGTTGGTTCCAACTCATAGCAACCCTGTATAGGGTTTCCAAAAATGACTGGTAAGTCTCAGCTGCTGACATTGCAGTTAGTAGTCCAGTGCTTATCCTACAGTGACACACAAGTGTTTGAATATTGTAATAGAGGTATGTGAATAATTGCTGCATTATCTCGGATGAGAGAATAATTAATTATCAAGATGGAAAGAGGTTTGGGGAAAAGGTTTTATCAGGGAAAATCGCAGAAAAGAAGCTACATGTGAGTTTTTAGAGTCCTGCCATATTTTGCCGAATGACCACATTGGGGCTGACATTCAAATGGAACATCACAGGTGGGTGTAGCCGTATTAGGTGTTTGGGGTACTAAATGAGGATTGACAGATAAACACAGACAGGATAATTTACCGACCCCACTAACACTAACCCTCATTTTGGCCATTTCATCCTCAGATTGTACTGTTGACAATCTCTGTCTCTCTGTGTTGTTTATTTTACACCCTTTGCTCTGGTTTTTGTTTTTCAGTAAGAATCCATGCAAAACAAATCCGGTCTCCAGCCACATTTCTACTCCCCACCTCTTTGGAAAGGGTTACTGTTCTCATTTAGACATCCACCCTTCCCACACCCTGCACCTGCCCCGAACCTTCCCTTTAAACAGGTCAATAGCTCTGTTTCTTTTAGACATTCTCCCCCTTGTGTGGACTCAAGGTCTGTGATTATCAAATTCTTGTCTGCTTTAGTCTTCATCCTTCTGAAAGTGTAAAGCCCAGCACTGAACCCCTTACACAAAGTGTGATCTGACTGCTTTAGCAAGAATCTAGACCCTCAATTTCTTTGTTCTCATTACTAGAACTAAGTTTGGGGAAGCTCATTGTGGTGACAGGATCGAACCATTCCACTGCCTAGACCCAGATGACTGAATCTGCACTTATGTTGTTGTTGAGTGCCATTGAGTCGGTTCCAACTCATAGCCACCCTCTAATAGGAATTCCAGGGCGCGGCTAGTGAGCTTGAACCACCGACCTTGTGGTTCAAACCAACTTGCCATCCGGTGTTTATCCTACTGCACCACACCAGGCTGCTTATAGCGTGCTACAAATACATTTTGTCCTTTAGTACTCTAGTCGCCTGAGCGTCCAAAGAAATTTACATAGAACATGAGTACCCAGCAATAGAAAATGCAAGACCTGAGTTTGTTTCCCTTGAAAATGTTTTAATGTGTTTTGATTGGTTGAACTTGTTACATATAAGACCCTATGTATTATTCAGCTAATGGTATTTGAGATTTTCTTTTGATATGAGCTGGTATCACGTCTATTCCAGCACTCTGATGAGGCTATTTCAGACCACATTTGGTTTTCTATCAGCATGCTTTAAAAAGTAAGTGATTCCAGCTAAACATTATGAAGTCCACTATACTATAAAACAAGAAGCAATTTAGTTGGCTACTCAGAAGTGGAATACAGAATGAAAAGGAAATAAAATAAAACTCTCCCCAGAGGCCATCCACATTGTAGACCCTAAAGGGATGAATACTGATATTGTATATAGAGTGTGCTTTTGTAAGCTGGGACTTTCCAAATATTTATCATGGCAGTATTTTATACTTAAATCACATAATGAACATAGTGTCGGTTTTTCCTTTCAGGTCTGTTAGGTTGATAGTTTCAGCTAGTAAGTGATGAGACCTTGAAACTTCAGTTAAATCCTTCTTTGATTTCTTTAAAGCTGTGTTCCACTTAGTCTGGGGGTGGGGTGGGGGAGGTGTTCAAATGACTTTATGCCATTGTAAACGTTGAGATAATTTTAGTATTCTAAAAACACCTTTTAATCTGATCTGATATCAGTATAAATCAAAATACCATTCTGAAAAATCCTGCTTTTTGACCATTGGAATTAAGATCCTGAAACATGATTTTGTTTTTGTTTTTGATATTCAAATTTATGATTGAAATTCTAGGAAGAAATATAAAAGAGGCCATTTTACAAATTTAGGAGTTTAAAAAGCCGTTTCTTGTTTAATCAGATTAAATGCTGCTTTGAAATCTTAAGAGATTCGCTGGTACCTAGAACTGCATTCTTTATTTAGCAGTGTTTTCTAGATATTCTTTTGTTTCCAGCTGAATGAAATAATTTAGTGATTGCTGTTCCTCCGTGCCATGTAATCGATTTTTGACTTATAGTAACCCTGTGTGGCAGTGGTAAATCTTTTTTTTTTTTTTTTTTTTAATGTAACAATCAATTAATATGCAGATCTCAGCTCTGTGAACATTTTTCTTCAAAGTGTAGAGATTCCTTATATAAGTTTCCTAATCATTGCTTACAGATGTGTGACCAGGTACTTCCAGTGTTGTTGCTAAGTGCTGACCGGTCAGTTCTGACCCATAGTGACCCTGTGTAGGGTTTCCAAGGAGCGACTGGTAAGCTTGAATCGCTGACTTTACAGTTCAAACTGACTTTGCAGTCCAGTGCATAAACCCACAGCGCCACACCATGACTCCATGACTGTTTAAAAACAAAACAAGAAATTTGTTTTGTTTCTAAACAGTGTTGGGTCAGAGGGAAATTCCTGAGAAGGCGTAAATGCTGCGTACCAGTAGGCCTTGACACATATTGTAATTCAAATTTGTGTCACCTCTGTTGTCCATACAGAGCCTTGGTAGCATAGTTGGACTGCTAGCCCCAGGGTCAGTAGTTCAAATCTGCCAGCGGTCCCGCAGGAAAAAGATGAGGCTTTCTGCTCCCGTAAAGATTCAAAGCCTCAGAAACTCTATGCAGGGCCGCTATGAGTCAGAACCACCACAATGTTGTCCAGACAACTTTAAATCCAGTATTGTGTAGCTCAGATATTTGTAGGACCTCTTCCTGCCTAACAGAAGGTAGCAAAATTCTTCTCTGGAGGAAGTTACCATAAATATATACCCCAACAAACAGTTTCCTAAGGACAATGAACAAGACATAGTCAGAAACCACTGCCATTTAAGAGAAAATAATTTCTAAAGAGCCAGTGGGCCCATTGTCTCTGGCTCTAATTGTTGGTTTGGTCTGTTTTATTCTTCTCTCATATTTTCTCTTCGTTTACTGCTTCTCTTTTCCCTTCTTTTTAAACTATCCACTTTCTCTTCTTCCATGGTGTAGCAGCTTAGATTTCCGTACACTAAAACTTATTCCTGTTTTGTAAATTCTTAAAATGATGAGGGTTCAAACTCATTGTCACTGATCAGGTGAAGCTTCTCCTCTCCTCTCATGAGCTGACTATTGTAATATCCTTCTAATTGGCTTTTATTTCATCTTTTCCTTCACAAATTCATTATTAAATCAGATGTAGTCTAATCACTTCCTTTCTTGCAACCCTTCTGAAGTTTTTACTAGAAAAGAATGAAATGAGAACGTCTGAGCGCCTTACTTGATTTCTGTATGATCTAGTCACAGTTTAGATCGCTCCTTAATTATTTAAAGACATAAAGGAGGTATTGCAGACTGGAGAGATGGTTGAGGACCATGTATTGACATGAATCATGCCAGATTGCTATATTATAAGCAAAATAATATTATAATTATGCCATAAACTATATTATCATCTCTAAAGTCTTTGAAGAATGTTGTTGTTGTTAAGTGTCTTCAAGTCAGTTCTGGCTCATACCAACCCTGTATAGGGTTTCCAAGGAGCAGCTGGTGGGTTTAAAGAATGAGAGGACTTTTATTTTGTTTTGATATTGTCGCTGGCTCCTAATGTAGTAATCTACACAAAATAAATGCCCAGTAAACCTTCACTGAGTGAATGAATGACTAAGAGAATACAAATGACAACTCTGCAGCCAACTGCTTCCCTTAGCATACCCTGTCTGTATCAATGGTGCAATGTCCTTACTGACATGCCTCGTGTTACACGAGGGGTGCTTAAAAAGTTCATGAAAGAATTCCATTATCTTTTCATTCCATTTCTCCATAAACTTTTTGAAGCCCACATTTCTCAACATGCCACCAGTGCCTTAGAGTTAGCATTTTCACAGTTTTCTTGGTTTCAGCTTTCTTGTTGTTGTTAAGTGCTGTCAAGTCGGTACCCATCCTTAGCGACCCTGGATAGGATTTCCAAGGAGCAGCTGGTGAGCTTGAACTTGTGACCTTGTGATTCAAACCGACTTTGCAGTCCAGTGCATTAACCCACAGCGCCACACCAGCTTTTTTCGCAGTGTGACAGAGGACAGCCCGATGCCAACCCTAGCTGTGGCCTGGCTTTTCTTCTCCATGCCAGGCAGAACTCTTCAGATCCAGGATTAATTTTGTGATTTTTTTTTTTTTTAAAAAAGACCAGTTTGTTCTATATGTAATTTCCTAAGCCAGTATTAAAAATATTCTTCATCTTAAACGAATCGTAGAGAGCAACTTTCCATCTCAAAAAATATATAAAGGGAGGAAACTTAATTTTATACATTCAGATCAAACCTACCAGAGCTCCTGGGAAATGCTTTACTGGGCCACTGAGGTTCGGTACCAACTCAATGGTACTTGACGATGACAACAACAAAGCTTTTAACTAAGCCCTGATGAGGCAATGGTTTAACCACCTGACTGCTAACAGAAAAGTTGGCAGTTCAAACTCACCCAGGAGTTCTGCAAGAAAAAAGACCTAGAAACGTGGCTTTGTCAAAGTTAGAGCCAAGACAATCTGATGGGGAAGGTTCTGCTCTGTTACAGTGGGTCGCTGTGAGTCGGAATCACCTCCACGACACACAACAACAGTAACAATGACAAAGCTTTGACTTAAGGCATTGTTAGGTCAGAAGGACCCCCTAGTTGTTAGGTGTGATGAGGCTGGTAGGAGGAACACTACATTTATCTGGTGCTTTATCGTTTTGTGGAGCGTATGTTACATATAATATTTGTTTTTAATTTTTGTTATTGTTTCTTTTTATCTTTAAACCAATCCATGATAAAGACAAAGCAGGTTCTATAATTGAACCATAAAGACGAGCTAGTATCTAGCCAGCTTTTCTTTTTGTAATAAGCCACTTGTTCCGTTCTAGAAACATTAATCCAACACCTAACTTACTTCCCACATGCTGGACTTGACGGCTGTATTTTTTATTTTGCTGTTATCACTAATTGAGAATGCAACCTTGGGCAAGACACAACTTTGTCTCCATTCACATTTTCATTTCTAAAATTACCATTCCATATCACAGAGCTTTCGTATTTAACCATCGCTCCTTCCTCCACTTCAGTGTGTGATTAGATTGTATTACTTAGTAGACAAAGTAGAAGAATATGAAATTAATTGTGTAGGTCCACATCTCCTCTTTCAGCTCTTGTCAGGCTTGTGTGTGGAAAACAAAGATGATATCAATGGAAACAAAATATTTAACAGTATACAGTAATGTCAGTAAGAATTTGATAGTACAAAACTTGGACTTTAGGTAATCTACCTTGGTAATAGTGACTTCCCTCAATCTAAAATGTCAACAAAAATAAAAACTTCTTGGATAGTGTTAACATTTAAGAATAAATTAGCACACTAAGTTAGGTCCCAAGGACCACTGAAGATGCAGAGCCTATTTTCAGTTCAGACAGTAACATCTTGGTGTGGCACTGTGGGGTAAGCACCCGACCACCAGCCACTCCTCCACTGGGTCTCCATGAGTCAGTTAACAGTGATGGGACTTAACAACCAGGGATGATAGTGGCAGTGCTGGCAAGTCTTAGGTCGTTAAATGCTAATATTTATTTAGCTTAGCATTTACTGAGTGCCTGTTATTCCCAGTTCTGCAGGTAAACACAGCAATCTGTCCGTAAATTTGAAACCTGTAGATGAAGTGATGAGTCTAAATGTGAGTGAATTTGGTCTCTCTCTGTTGATGATTTTATTTTAATGACAAGATGTCCGCCAAGAATGAGTTTACACAGAGTTCAGGGATACCAAAAGATTATTTATTTTACTGATGTTGGGCTAGTTTCCTCTCCTATTGATAGTTAATGCAACTGACAACTTGGTACAGTTTGCAATGCCAAATCCTACAATTTGAAGTAATAAATCTGCAATTAGGATATAGAAAATCAATTTCACTTCCGTAAATAAGATGGTAAGGACTGGCTGTTGGCTGTTTAAATGTCTTTTCCTCGGGGCTGAACCACATACTGCTTTTTCCATGTAAATCTAATCTGCCCTGTCAGAACTTCCGGTGATCTCCCAAACCAATTCCCTCTGGTAGACGGCAAATGTGTATATGAAGAACAATACCAAATGTATGTCTGCAGTTGACATGGAAGCGCCTTTATGAGACTAAGGCTCTCAGATCCTTATAAATTACATCTGTGGTAGTAATTCTTTAGTATTTCGGCTCAACATTTCAACAAGTTTTTATGTTAATATTTTATTTGGAGCAATATTATGATTTTCCAAGTGATTTCTCTTATGGAAACTCTTGAAACTATGAAGGATGGAGACAAATATTTCAGAGTTTGTTTTTTTTTTTCTTAATTTTTTTTTATTGCTCTAGACAGCAGCAAGCACATGGCAACAATAATGTACTACAAGAAAACTATTCTAGTCAGCCTGAACCTTCTTTGTCAAAGCCCTCCTTACATAATATCAGTCGTAAAGGCCCCGGAAGTGTTCACCGCAAACTCTCCACTGTACTAATTAATCTCTGCCAGCATACGGCCCAGCAGGGAAACCAAGCACAGGTCAGATCAAGCCTATCAGCAACTTGCTTTAAAATGTCTCTTATGCCAATTGAAAAGTATGTCAGTGTGGGAAGGAGTCCTCCCTCCTACTGGAAGACTTTTGGTCCCCAAGGTAAATGCAAACAGCAGCTTGCTGATTCCTTTTGACGGCTGATTCTCTCGTGACTTAAATGGAGACACTGCTTTGCCTGTGTGTCTTGAAAAGTTTGTTTTGTATGAACACTGATGGGAACCCAAGATACGTGCACCACTATTTTTGATTGGACGAGACCAGATTCTTGTGTCAGTGATGTCGTAGAGCAAAGGAAGTGTTGCTTCTAATGCCTACTGTCATACAGTGGATTTGAACTCAGTAACCCTGGGTTTCCATGGCTGTCATCTTTACAGAAACAGACCGGCACGTCTCTCTCCCATGGAGCAACTGATCAGCAAACAAGTTCTTACCAACACAGGGCCGCCAGGCCTCCTTGATCACGTCTAATTGTCCTGACTTAGTGCTGTCAAGTTGGTTCTGACTCACAGGGTTCCCGAGGCGTGGCTGGTGAATTTGAACCACCAACCTTGTGGTTCAAATCGACCTTATGGTCGAGAGATTTTCCTACAGCACCACACCAGGACTTGTTGTTGTTAAGTGCCGTTGAGTTGGTTCCAACCCACAGCGACCGTGTAGCATTCCCGAGAATGGGTTTGAACCGCTGACCTTGCAGTTCAGTGCATTATCCTGCAGCACCACACCAGGACTCTGGGACTCATTATAGAGGGACAAAGAGAGCAAAGGGAACTCACTTAATGTTTTCATAGGTTCTCCCAGAATACAGAATACCAAAAGGGTTATTGCCTCAATTTATCCATGGATAAATGATACTACAGAGATTATTTTAGGCTACTTGTTAGTGGAATGTTCTTCTACGAGTCATCTCTGGAAATTGAAAAACAATGTTCTTAGGAGAATGCCTGTCTACTTTAAAGGCAAGCTTGCATGTAGACAGACCAAACAAAGTCTCTTAGATAAAAAGAACTCCCAGCATCACCACTGATCCCTGACTTTGAGCCACACTCTCTGTTGAGTTGTATACAGACATTATTTTATTTAATGAGTTTCATTTAATGTGCATAAATGAAACTGAGATTCAGAGAGGTTTTGTAAGCTGTTTTGATACCAGTGTGTTCATGAGGGGAGATTCGGAAGTTGAAAACAGGTCTGGTTTCAAAAATGTCTACGTTTCATGATAAAGTTTGGGTCTTCTAGTGAGATAAATCTGTGAGCAAGAGAAGCCAGAAGTAAGAGCATGTGATTATTAAAAACCTAAGGTGTGGCACTGTGGCCTAATGCGCTGGACTGCAAGGTCAGTTTAAACCACAAGGTCAGCGGTTCAAGCCCACCAGCTGCTCCTTGGAGCACTATGGGTCAGAACTGACTTGATGGCACATAACAACAACAACAAAAGGTAAATTACATAAGCAGTTAATAGAAAAATGGTATTTCTATTTCACGATGAAATGTCGTCAGAAGTTTTTACTGGACTTGATGGTTAAACAAACTTTATGATTTACTAGGCTAGAAAGCTATAGGTGAATACCAAAAAAAGAGAGGAAAATAAAAGTAAGTAAACCCATTATGTTAATAGATCAGATACCTGGACAAACAGAACGCAGACAAAAGGGGAAGGCGGGGCATGGGAACGGGCCTGAAGTTGTCGTAAAGATTTCTAAACTATGAAAAAGAATTTCTAGCTTTTTCTTCAAAGAGCAGAGGATATGTTCATAAAGATAAGTGTCCTGTGACTTGGGTGGAGCATGGGTGTAGAAGAGACAAACTTTTCTAAATATGAATGTGTTCAAGATCTTTCCTGAGCTTCATTTACTTTACCTTTGAAAGTAATGGGGTCTCCAAATGTTATACTGACTGAAATTGGTTGGGGGTGGTGGTGACACTCTCTGGTTCACCCGTTACTGTATGTAAACCTACCCTTGGATTTCTGGAAAGTTCAATTTGGGAATTTTATTTGGATTATTTTATTATAGCTACTTACTGTGAAATGAAGGGTAATTGACTGATCTGGGATCTGGGAGTGATTTTGGAGATTGGAAAATTGGATCTCCATCTGCCGCTTGAACAAATAAGCAACTTCTCAAATGTGCGCTCAACCGGTTGATTCGAGAGGGTGTGTTTATGGGCCGCCTCTGTTCGCTGCTCTTGACAGTTGATGCAATTTAGAAAATCCCGCCCTCAAACCTCCCACATCTAGAATGCAGATTCCTCTATGCTCTAGGTGTGTTGTTGTTGTTGTTAGCTGCCATAGAGTTGCTGTACCGACTCATAGCCACCCTAGGAACAACAGAAGGAAACACTACCTGGTCCTGAGTCATCCTCACAATCGTTGCTACATTTTAGCCCATCACTGCTGCCACTGTGCCAATCCATCTCACTGAGGTCGTCCTCTTTTTGTCCGCCCCTCCACATTACCAAACATGACATCCTTCTCCGGGAACTGGCCCCTCTTGACAACATGTCTGAAATATGAGAGATGAAGTCTGGCCAGCCTGACTTCCAGGGAACATTCTGGCTGTACTTTTTCCAACACAGGTTGGTTTGTTCCTCTAGCAGTCCATGGTACTGCAAGTATTCTCCTCCAACACAATAAGTCAGATGCATCAATTCCTCTATGGTCTTCTGTATTCACAACCCAATTTTCACATGCATGTGAGGATGTGAAAATACCATGCCTTGGGTCAGGCACACCTTAGTCCTCAAACTGACATCTAATAGGTGTTTGTTGTTGTTGTTACATGCCGTGGAGTCGGTTCCTACTCATAGTGACCCTGTACAGGGTTTCTGAGGCTATAAATCTTTCGGGAGCAGAAAGCTTCATCTTTCTCCCACGGAAGAGCTGGTAGTTTTGAACTGCAGACCTTAAGGTTCGCAGCCTAATTCATAACCACTATGCTACCAGAGCTCTTTAACTAATAGGTGTAGGTACTTGGAAAGACATAGGCTCTATAAACAGGATCTGTGAAGACAAAGCATCACATGATGAAGTGTGACTTTTATATCTGACCTACAGTTAGCCAGAAAGGGAAATTCCCTGTATTTACCTAAAATACAGAGCGTAACGCAGTACTTTTCTTTTTATATAGAAGGCATTTGAGAAGTAGTTGTTCATTTCAGTTTTTCTACCCAGAACTGTCCTTAAGACATACAATTTTGACCTATTTGTGTGGAGCTGTAGGATAAGCAATCACTGTAAGGTCAATTTTAACCACAAGTTTGGTGGTTCAAGTTTACCAGCCGCTCTTCAGAAACCCTATACAGGGTCGCTGTGAGTCAGAAGAGACTCGACTGTACTTAACAATAGTAACAATGATTCATTATGTGGAATCCTGGCGTGATGCTGCACTGGTTTGAACTGCTGGTTCTGCACTTAACAGCAATGGTTCATTATCTCGTGATTATATTTATTTTTGCTTTAGCCGTTTTTTGATATTCAAGTTGAAATACTTTGTTAATTTGAGTTGTTGAAATGCCCACCCATGTCTGTTAGTAATCAGTTGTTGTGGCTAAGTGCTGTCAAGTCGTTTTAGACTCAAAGCAATCCTGTATAGGTTTTCTGAGGGATGACTGGTGGGTTTGAACTGCCGATCTTGTAGTTAGCAATCCAGTGCTTATCCTACAGTACCAAACCAGGACCTCCAGTAATCAATAGTAAATGATAAATATACTGTAATTTTAAAACTATGTGAAGATGGGCTTCAAGTAAGGAAAAAAAAAAAAAAGTCAAGTAAAGGAATACTCAAAATGGCATGAATGATAAATCTAAGACCTTATAAAACCAAGAGAAAATTAATTTTCTTAAAGCATAGGTGTGATCTTCAACTCTTAACCGTTTAGAAGGTGTTTAGGCCAATTGTCAAAGCAATTGGAATTAACTAACAGGTTTTAACAGAGGCTAGTCCTGGATGGAGCCCTAGTGTTGTGCTGTGGGTGAATGCGCCAAATTGCAAAGCCATTTGAACGTCAAGGGTGACAGTTCAAGCTCACCAGCTCCTCCTCAGAAACCCTAAACAGGGTCGCTACGGGTCGGAACAGACTTGACAGCACTTCACAACAACAACAAGTACTGGGTGGCGCTATGGGCTAATGCACTGGACTGCAAAGTTGGTTTGAACCACAAGGTCACAGGTTCAAGCTCACCAGCTGCTCCTTGGAAACCCTGTACAGGGTCGGAACCAACTTGACAGCACTTAACAAGAACAACAATGGTACCATTAACTGGAGAGCACTCGACAATAGCAGCATACTGTGAAGGAGTCCTGGTGGGGCACTGTGACATAAACACTGGACCACAAGGTCAGTTTGAATTGCAAGGTCGACAGTGTAAATTTACCAACTTGCTCCTTGGAAACCCTATACAGGGTCGCTATGGATCGGTGTCAACTCAATGGCACTTAACAACAGCAACAATGCTACTGTAAAGCTATGTGATTCTTGCTTCCTTGTTTTGGATATTTTTTCATGCCCATTTCAGTTAATTTTATGACCCATTAAAATGACTCAGGGTGTTCCTGTGGTTTTTTATATTTCCTTAGAGCTGCCCTAGCGATTGTTAGATTCGCCTTAGGGCAATAAGTTTAGAGGTTCTGGGGGGGTTCTATTGTCTTTGGTGGTCTTGGCTCCATCTAGACTCCAGCTATGTGGATGGAAACTAAAGGAGGTCTGATTAAAGGAGATACTAGTTGTTGTTAAGTGCTGTCAAGTTGGTTCTGACCCATAACGACCCTGTATAGGGTTTCCAAGGAGCAGCTGGTGAGCTCGAACCACCTTGCAGTCTAACCCGTTAACCCAAGTAGTAAATGCTAGCATTGTGCTAAAGGCTTTTCATGTTAAATGTGATCCTGCATTGATTTAAAACCTCAGTCTCTGATATTATCCTTAGAATCCAGATTTGTCAAGTGATGTGGAGAAAATGTTTAAATTGTTAATGTGAATTCACTGACTGAAAATTTAACAAATACCTACCTAATGTGATTTAGATAAAAGATGAGGTTTAATGGAACTTAAAGAAAAACAATAAAAAAACTAAAACCCAACTACAGAAAATGGTTGGAATCCTACAGAAAATGGTGTGATGCTACTGGATAAACACTGGACTGCAATGTCAGTTTGTACCGCAAGGTCAACAGTTCAAATCTGCCAACTCTTCCTCCAAAATCCTATACAGGGTCACTATGCATCCAAACAAACTCCATGGCACTTAACAATAGCAACAGTACAGAAAATGGGATTGTGTGTGTGTGTTTAAAAGATATATTGCTTTGAAGAAGAATTCGGTTTGAGTTCTTACCAGTGACAAGTTGTGTGATCACAGGACAGTCTCTCAGCTTCTTTGGGTCTCAATTTTATTATCTGTCAAATAAGGATTTTGTGTTAGATCCATATTTTCAAATGATTTTGACTGCTACCCACAGTAAGAAATATATTTTATAAAGCATGTCAGTAAACTTGTCTGTGGGTGTTGAAAGCACACGTTTCCCAAAGCATAGGTTCTTACAATGAGTTATATACTCCTAGTTTTATTTTTCAAAATTCCATTCAGTAAAAGAATTTCACAACTATCACTGTCAGTTTGAAAAGCATTAGGTTGGATGCTCTCAGACGTGCGGATAGGCCTTTCAGATTTAGGATTTTAAATAGAAGGTTAGGATTTTTCTGTTGAAGATCCTGAGTTGCATTTTCAGCTGCAAACACTATAATATTCCGTGAAAACTCCATCGGAACTTGGGAGGGTGGTGAGCTGACCTGGCTGTTGGACTGAGTTCCCATAATGCATTTATGCCGATTCCGGGGCAGCTCACCAGGCCAGCAGCAGAGACCAGCTTTCATTGCTTTGCTGCCGAACCCGCCCTCATTCCTAGGAGCTGATGTCATTAGAACTTAGGCATTGAGACTAGGGTAGCAGACTGGCGGGGCAAGAGTAGAGATAGCAACATTTCAATGTCTCTTCCTTGCTGTCCCTGACTGTCCCTGAATTTGATATCCATCATTTAGTAACATACTTTAGAAACATAGCCTTAGGAGAATAATGAAATAAATTTGTGACACTACTGTATACCTCTATAATTTCAGCAGTGCATCAGGAAAAGTAGCTGTTGAATGAAACCGTGGTAAATGCTATCCAAAGAAGGCACATTTATTTTCTTTGTTAGAGTTTGTGTGTATATGAGACATGTGAAAAGTAGGGGACACACATGCAGGATGTATTCTTTAATATCAAAGTTGTTCTAAAATGTTTAAAAATTATTTCTATTATTTATCCTACCTCTGGAAAAATATATGCATAATCGCCTTCAAGATGGTGAGAAATACTGATACTCAGCAACGCATTGTGGTGGTCCCCCACTATGGCTTCATCTGAGATGGATGGCAGTGGTACATTGATCTGGGCTTAAGAGGTGCACCCATGCTGTTCCCTTGTACTTTTCCTAGACTTAAACTCCCCCCAAATGGAGATATGTCTGAGAGCCCACCTTTGTGGATATCGTTTTGCTTGTGGGTGGGACAGTCTCAGGAATAAGCATATCAATTTTGGGCTTCCAAAGTTTTATTGGAATAGATGCCAGTGAGAGTCACTCATTTTTCCTGAATTTTTCTAAACCAAAGAAAAGAGGGCCTTGATGGAAAACTGTGTGTTAGGAGGCCTGCTAGAGTCAGTAGCACATTTTGCTATGTGGAACCTGGCCCATGTCACATGGCGTCATTGGTGAGCACTTGCGTATTTGGTCCAGGAGGGCAATCCAAGTGAGAGGAGCGAGTTGCAGACCTGGCTCACATGATCAGGTGATAGGAGGGCTCTTGGACCAGGTGAGCCCAGAGCAGAAGGATACAGCCAGCAGATGCTCTGGGGGCAGTGCTCAGCCTGTGGGAGTTCTGTGGAGTCCTCTACCAGGGACAGGGGACATGCAGTCGTGCTACGCTAGAGCCGGTGCAGAAGGCCCACTGGAACTGAGCCCTTGCAGGTATGCAAAATATTTATATGTAGTGGTAGAGCCTTCATGGAGCCCAGTGGGTCTGTAGGAGAATCTTTGGTCTAACCACAAGGTTGAAGGTTTAAGCCCACCAGCTGTGCCTCAGGAGGAAGGAGGAAGCTGCAAAACTCTATAGAGTATTGCTATGAGTTGAGACAACTCAGTGGTACCCAACAACAACAACAACAACACCTTTCTGTTGTTCTGAGGAGTATTTCTCTGTCTTGGTTTTGTTTTCCTGTACAGAAAGAAGTCTCAACATTATCATTTTTTTTTTTTTTTTTGTCTTTTAGAAACTTGAAAACTAGAACATGGTTTCTTACTGAGAATTTGATATCCATCATTTAGTAACATGCTTTATAAACATAGCCTTAGGAGAATATTGAAATAAATTTGTGACACTACCGTATGCCTCTATAAACAGTCCTATTAAGTATTAATGATTCGATAGAACCACGAAAAAGTATCAAATAATTGAATTATGTAAGTCTTATACTGCTCAGCCCCATAACTTATCCCAGCATGAAGGGACAGAAATGATGTTCTAATTCAGCTCTGCCCCCCTTAAAGCTCATCCTCCAATGCTCTTTAGCGCGGTCTCTGTGAGAATCAGCTCACTGAAATCTCTCACTATGGCTATGAGAATAACCAAAAGATATTGTCCCATGGTGGCGCAAATCTGAGAGCCCAGTATAGGTTGGCACCCCCTGAAATGGAAAAGTGATTCTCAAAAGGGACATTTTGTCCGTGTATGTTTTTAGTGACTATTCAGGATTTTTGGAGTCCTGGGTTGGCGCTGTGGGTCAGTTTGGGTCAGTGCGCTGGATTGCAAAGTCAGTTTGAAGAGGTTCAAGCTCACCAGCCTCTCCTTGGAAATCCTATACTGGGTCGCTATGGGTCTTAAATGACTCAACTGCACTTAACAACAGTTATGGATTTCAGATGGCAGTGTGATTTCAGTGTTCTCAGGGTAATTATTTCTAAGTTGATTGATTTTAAAAGTCAGCATATTTATGTCATTGGAGTCTGAAAGTGCCATTTCGCAGGATCCCCATTAAAAGTCAACCTTACAAGTAGATTAGCATTTCTTGAATACTAAATATGTCCCATGTGCCTGCCAAGACACTTCATGTTCTGGACACTTGGCCTACCCAGATGCCCCAGTGACAACGCGTAACTAGATACCCTCAGAAAGGATGTCTCCCCCCAAGCCCAGAGCTATTCCTGAGGTGCTCTTGTGAATTCAGCCAGAAGTGGCATGCGTATAAATTAACATGAGTTGCTGCAGGTGGGAGCTCTATTAATTGTCCCTGTGCACTGACTGTCTAATCTAAACATTCCAATGTTGAAAACAAAACCGTTAGTTGAGATTTTGAGGGAAGGATCATTGAGCCTCAGATGGATAGAAAGACTAGATGCAAAAGGAAACCAGTGTATTAAATCAGAATATCTGAACCCGAGATAGAGAAAGGTCACACACACATCTAATTTGGGGGGACTGAAGGTCATAGATGTGTCTGTGATTTTCTCCACTATGGAGATTTTAGACACTGGAGATGGCATTGGGAATGGGAAGATAGGGTTCAGATTCGCATGCAGTGAACAACAAAGTGGAAATGTTGTTCTTCCAAGCGGTGCACAGTCTCTTTATTTTATCTGTGTCTGTGGCGCCCTTGTGGAATGATCTTGAAAGAGCGATGCCTGTTGTTCTTGGCTTTTATGAATTTTGTTCCAGGCGGTGTGAAGGATCTGCTGCTTGTCCTAAAATGATGAAATTGAAAGCAGATTGATTTTGGATGCTTTCCAGTGTCTTCCCTTAAACTTCAGTGTGCAGAAAGCAATCACTCAGAAACATAACTGGAACTCCTACAATCTGTTCCCTGCTGCTGTGAAATCTAAATTACAGCTCAGGCACCTAATGTCTTTGAGAGGACTGGAAATTCCAGCCTACGTCAGAGCAGTGGATTTCCATGTTCGATTAGTTCCATTTAAAACAAACAACAAAATCAGGCAACTCACTGTAAGACATCCTAAAGCTCTGTGGACATTTTACTTTTCTCCAAATGTGCCATGAAGATTGTCACAACGGTAAAGGTAGAAGTTTTGTAACAAAAGCGGGGGAGTAGTTAATCTTACAGTCCAGAAGCAGAGGACCCTAGGACCATCAAGGGAGAAGAGCACAAGTGGAATGCAGGACTTTATCCAGAGAAGCAGTGACACCAGAGATGGAGGCAGAGATGGGGACATGGAGAGAGGGAGCAACTGAGGATTCTAGACTCATGGAAGGAGAAAGACTGAGAGCTGGCTGCCAGAAGGCAAACTTGCAGAATGCGCCCTTTGGTTATTTTAAATTATTATATATTCCTGAGGGTTTTTGTGTACATTCCCCGCCTCCCCCCCCCAAAAAAAAAAGAAAAAACAAACGTGTCATAAAGAGAAACTTTGGACGCTTGGATAACTGTGGTGTTCACTGTTGAGGGAGAAAAAATTTTCCCCTATCCTTTTTTATTTAAAATGTTTAAATATTTTAGAAGATCTAAATTGCAGAAGCAAAACAAGCTGCTTTTGTAATGAATTAATGTGGGCTTTTTCCTATTGTGTAAAGGAAAAGCTGAATGTCTTTAACTTACCAATGGCCACACGCACATACACACATCACACACACACTCACAATATACACATTGACACACACACTCATGTGCCCTACAACACCCCAAATACTACACATGTACTCACACCATGCGCACACACACCACACCACATGCACCCCCACATCACCATGCTTTCCTGCTCCAGAATGCGCTTCTGACTGTTGCCTTGAGTTCATTAGCGAATCCACCAAAGGCTTCCTTGTGTTGTTAGTTGCCATCAGTTGATTCTAGCTACCAGTATTTTTTCCTTTGGGGACTGAATGGGTCTTTGCATTTAAGAGATGAAGCAAATGAGACTGGCGTGTGGTAGGAACTGCTCGAAGGTCACACTAACCAGACGAGTGGTAAGGCAGCTTGAGTTGGGGTTCAGTGTTCGCCACTTTCCATTTTGCTGTCTTGTACATTGCAGATTAGCCAGATGGAGGTGTGGGCCTTGAGAATTTAGAATTTCCCTTATGCCAGCGTTATTCACAGCTTTTTCAGGCTCCAGTTGACTTGTTGAGGAAGATCTAAAGCTTGGACTTTGTTGCAGAAGTAGGCCTTGGCAAAGCTCTTGTCTCCCATATTTGCTGATCATTCACTCAACAGTTTTTGAGTTCCTGTTCTATACCAACGTCTGCCCTGCAGAAACTCATGCTCTATTAGAGGAGATGAGTTTAGGGGAAGGTCTGACTCTTCTGACCTTTGTTGTTGTTGTTAAATGCTGTCAAGTTGGTTCTGACTCATAACGACCCTGTATAGGGTTTCTGGTGAGTTTGAACTGCCAACCTTGTGGTTCAAACCGACCTTGCGGTCCATTGCATTAACCCGCATCACCACACTAGGACTCCAGTTTCTGTCCTTTAAGCTAAAGGAGTAAAGGAATCCCTTGAATTTCTTAGTTAAGTTCAACTCACCAGGGTAAGAGAGCAGAAAAGTATGAATAAAGAAAAGACAGCTGCCGTGGTCTACGGATTGCGTCTTAGATCATGAATTTGGCAAATGTTGGTAGTTGCATTTAGGAGTTGTTGTTAAGTGCCGTCAAATCGGTTCCGACCCATAGAGACTGTGTATAGGGTTTCCGAGGAGAAGCTGGCAAGCTTGAACCACCGACCTTGCATTTCAAACAGCTTTGCAGTCTAGTGCATTAATCCACAGCGCCAAGCCAGGACTCCTCATTCTGGTTATAACCAGTTAACATCTTGTGTGTGAGGTTGGAGTGGGTGCACTCACTGGGAAACCTAGATTTTTAGGCATATCTGTACAACTATGGACAATGGAGGGAGCAAGCCATTGAAAATACATGGTAATCTTTGCCTTTACGTAATAGGGTTCTATGACTTTGGACCTTCGGGAGTCATTTCTAAAGCAGGGACATGGAATTTCTGAACAGGAAGGACTAAGATATATACATCAACATGACAGTGTCATTCTGGGAGGGGGTGAGTACCACGAGGACCAGCCAGAAGTTTACTCTTCCATGTTCCACAGGACACTGTCTCTCAGTGTATACTTGTAAAAGTAATTTTTTGGCCAAAATTGTGTTCACAAATGAGAGGAAGCACTAGGCAAAGGAATAGAGTGGGGGAAATGGAAAAGTCCCTTAAAAATAAAAGTAGGTGTGGGAACTGAGAATCCCAGGAGAAGGGAGTCATGGGTGTCCAGGAGTGTTAATGTGGTCAAGAGAATCAGGACTAAGTGAAGCTTTTGTGTCAGAGAGGCATGGCATGCTTAGAGTTGGCATTGGAGATAATCTAACATTTGTTATATGGGCTTTTCATCCCCTTGCTGGTCTGTGTAGTAATCCTTAATATTAATATGTCTATAAACATATCTAAAGCAGAATTTTTCAGTAGTATATTTTTGTAAACTTCCAGCCTCAGCTCTTGCCACTTCCTCCATCAAATTCCTACTTTATTAGTAAAGAGGCGCATGCATTGCTTTATCATAAATTTGCTTTTCTTAATATTTTGTTAATGGTATTTATAACAAACTATAACTTGCTTCCTTTGGATTTTTTGTATTTTAAAAACATACTGAGAAAGAGTCGTAGACTGCCAAAGAGGTCCACAGCCCCTAAACGTGCAGAACTGCTATACAGCTCCAAACTCTGTAAATGGAAGAACTCTCTGGGTCCCTAGAACGCATGTACGCTGATGTTGTTGTTAATGTTAGCTGCCACTGAGTAGCTCCCTGATTCAGGACCCACCTCATGCACAACTGAACACACCACTGACCATCTTGCACCATCCTTACGACTATTTGTAGCTTGGTACTGAATCAATATTTTGTGAATGTCTTATGAATGGGTGTATGAAGAAACACATGTAGCCTTCACTCTGCCACCAGCATGGTATAGTACAGTTGATTCCATATCAGCTTTCTTAGTTACAGTCACATTGTGTTAATGACTAGACAGTGCCACTGAGTTTGGGCTGCCAGAATCTCCCTTGTTACCATAGAGGATGTGTGAGTTGGGGGTGTGGGAAATACTGAAGTGTACGAGTTCAGAACAAGGTTCTCAAATACTTTATCTTTTCCTAGATTGATGTATTTGGGCAAGGCACTTAATGTATGCCCTTTAATTTTATTTTCTGTTCAATGGGATAATAATAGAAAGGGTATGCATATGGTTTATGTGTGCAGATAGAACTAGGAGGAAACCAAGATCCTTGGGAATGGTGTCAGAATATCTTAACAGTTTTTCTTTGCTTTCTACATTCTCTATAAAATATACATACATCTATTTGTTTTATAACTGGTTAAGTCTCTTAAAACCTTTGCTGGACTGTTGGTAATGAAGTTAAAAGCATAAATTTCATAGATGAATTTGCTAAGATCTGAGCTTATTTTGAGGAAGGGTGAGAAGGTTGATTCTTACTTACCTGACACCTTTTGATAATGCTGGTGGTCTTTCTTCATCATCTTTCTCCTACAGAAAGTATATAACTGAAAGGGCTTTAGATATGACGGCATTCACTTAGTTCAACTTAATATCCAATATGTTAGCTTCCTTATAGATGGGTGACTTTGAGCACCTGTAATGTTTTCTTTGTATTATGATTATAGCACTTTTATTGTGATTGTTGTTGTTAAGTGCCATCCAGTAGGTTCTGACTCATAGTGACCCTGTATAGGGTTTCTGAGGAGTGACTGGTGAGCTTGAACCACCAATCTTGCTGTTCAAGCTAACTTTCCAGTCCAGTGCATTAACCCACAGTGCCATACCAGAACTCCTTATGGTG
The DNA here is from genome assembly GCF_000296735.1 of Chrysochloris asiatica. NCBI lineage: Eukaryota > Metazoa > Chordata > Mammalia > Afrosoricida > Chrysochloridae > Chrysochloris > Chrysochloris asiatica. The sequence goes on from NW_006408662.1 coordinate 4,261,041, forward strand.
ATAACTGTTTATAAATTATTTCTGTACAAAATAGTATGTGATATTCTTGTTTCAGATCAATGGAATGGATACATTTTTACCCCATTTTATAGTGGGGTATTACTGTAGATTACTACAGTGCCCTGTGCATAGTGAGCTTTTGGGGTGAATTATCTTTGTAAACATCGTGATTTGGGGATGAATCATTTTTGTTAGCAATATAATGGAGTGTTTTCAGGTAAAAGCTTTTGACTTTGCATGAAGACTTCAGCACCATTTAATATTTCTTATTTTTAGAGCATTTCACATGTGTTAAATTTGTGTTCATTCAGAGTGTTTATATGAAAGATTAGAATCTCCCCTTTTCAACTATTTTAAGGCCACCTCTAGAGAGTGGAGGTGTATCTGACCTCCCCTTCCTAGGAATCAGCTCGGGGCTGGGCTTGATCCTCCCTCCCCTGAAATTAGAGGATGTCTCAAGCTCCATTCGGTAGTAACTCAATTTGTTCTTCACCTCAGTGGGTGGCTATCCTTGTAACATCCACTAATCCGTGAATAGTTCTGACCAGTAATGTTAAGGACACTCCAAACGAACAAATCAAACCCATGGGTGTTGAATCCATTGCAACTCATAGCAACTCTGTGGGACAGTAGATTGTCCAATCCTCACAGTTTCCAAGGCTGGGGTCTTTATAGGCACATAGAACCATACCCTTCTCTTGGAGTGACTGCTGGCTTGTTACTGTCAACCCTCTGGTTAACAGTTTAATGTTTTAACCACTGTGTCACCAGGGTCCTTGTTAAGGGCATTGTTGTTGTAAAGTGTCATCTAGTTGGTTCTGACTCATAGCCACCCTTTATAGAGTTTCCAAGGAGCGGCTGGTGAGTTTGAACTACCCACTTTTTGGTCAGTGCATTATCCCACAGTGCCACGCCAGGACTCCTGTTAAGGGCATTGTTGTTGTTGTGAAGTATCATCCAGTCTGTTCCAACTCATGCCGACCCTGTATAGGGTTTCTGAGGAGTGGCTGGCGGGTTTGAACTACTGGCCTTGTGGTTCAAATCGACCTTACCATCCACTGCCTTATTCTATGAGTGCTGTACCAGGATTCCGTTAAGGGCATTACGGAGTATTATATATTGCTGCTCTTTTTAACTGTCCTGTTGTTGTTGTTGCTATGTGCCATGGAATCGGTTCTAACTCATAGCGACCCTGTACAGGGTTTCCTAGGCTTTAAATCTTTACGGGAGCAGAATGCCTCGTCTTTCTCCCGCGGAACAGCTGTTAGTTTTGAACTGCGACTGTGAGGTTCACAGCCCGATTCATAACCACTACACTACCAGAGCTCCTTTTACCTACAATTTTCAAACGTTTTTTCCTAGCTTATTCTCTCAGCACGTTTAACAGACAGCAAGAGTGACTTTGTCTTGTTATGGAAGTGAGCCAAGTTGTTTGAGACTCAAATAGGTGGGGCGTTGTTTAGGACTACTGACATTTTGGGCCCCACAAGTGCTTTGTCCCCTCTGGACTGGGTTTGACTTGTACAGTTCTGACAGTCACCGTGGAGTTACCTTCTTGATTTGAGTAGAGTTTGCATGCAAGGCCAGTCTTCTAAAGCCTCTCGTTTCACTACAGTATTAGCAGGTTTCTTAAACAGTTTTTACATTAACATTTCTTTAATGTTCTATCACTATTATACTTGGTATTGATTATGGTTTGGTTTGGTTTCTCTTGCTTTTGCCTTGTTTCCCATTATGGACCATGCATTGTGTTTATGGTTATGAATATCTGTGCCTTTTGATTCCTTGGCCTTTTAAGTCTCAAATATGGAAGGTCTTACCATGTATGTATTTGCAATTTACAACAATCCCTGCCACTTTAGGTAATTGAAGACCTTAAGAAATTAAGGTCTTCCTTTTACTTAAAGCTATTGGGGCAAGAACTGATGCTGAAAATTGATTCAGTTTCAACTTTTAAAATATTACAAAGGGGTAATGCTATGCCTACGGGAGATAGCAGGGAGCTGAGTAGACAGAATTCTTACCCATGAAACTTTGGTCTTGTATTCATGGCTCATCAGGGAGAGATACACTGTGTATAGAATCTCACCAAAAACAGAGTCTAAAGCAAACCAGGAGCTCTGGTAGCGTAGTGGTTATGAATCAGGCTGCAAACTGCAAGATTCGAAACTACCAGCTGCTCCACGGGAGAAAGATGAGGCGTTCTGCTCCTGTAAAGATTTTTAGCCTCGGAAACCCTGTTCAGGGTCGCTATGGGTCGGAACTGACTCGACGGCACTTAACAACAACAACAGATGCTGTGTGTATGGTACCTCTAACCCTCACAACTCCAAGGTAGCTATTAATACCCTGAGTTTTTAGGTGAACCAACAAAGGCTAAGAAGAATTGGTTAATTTGCTCCAAATCACATAGCTGGTGCTGGGAATTTACCATCTCCAGATTATTGGTTGTCAGATGGTCCTTTCTATTCTGACTCATTATCTCATAATTGAGGTTTTAGAGAAATATTTTATACTGATGAAAAACCAATGCATTGGAATTTGAAACTCGGAAACCTGGTTTTGTAACAAAGACTGTTGTTAATTTTGTAATTCAATTTTTGTGCTTTGCATGTAGAAGGAAGGTATGATTGGCCTTGAAATTTTTGTTTTAGACACACATTTTTAAAAATATAGTTTATGCAAAGATGCAGTTTATTGTGCAGAGTGACATTAGAGACTACAGCAACAGTTTTTGTCACTCTCAGCTACCCTAAGCGTATGGAATCTTTCTTCCCAATTTCTGTGATAAGTAGCAAACGGTCCAGGCCAACAATGTAAAGTAATATCTAACATACTTATATTTCTTTTTCCTAAATTAGACCTCCTTGTAGAATTCTATCAGATTTCCAAATATAAACAGTGCATTTGTCGAAGGAAGAAAATGAACCAGAAAAGGGGCCGGTGTAAGTATCCTGGCTTCAGAGTGTCCCTCTCATGAACCTGCGAAGTCTTCTTTGTCTGGATTTATCAATCTCTTCCTCAGCACCTCTAAGACGATGGGAAACTTGCCCCAGGGCCAGCCCTAAGGACTACTGCTGGCAGGGTGCTTCCTCAGGTTTCTTTTGCAGATCTCAGCATAACTGTGGTTGAGAAAATACTGAGTGAATGAAGAACATACAGTTCTCAACTTTATTGAACTGAGAAACTCTGAGCACTGGGAAATAGCTCCAACCAACCAACTACCTTAGAGTGGCTTATGATTCCAGGTTTTAAAGTCAAAATTCATAGCTATAAAAACACTCAACTCTTGGAATACATTGTGGTGATAAAGAATGCTAACTGATGAAACAGAATTGACTTCAATGCACATCGTCTTCCATGATCCTGTGTTCTGTTGTAGGTTTCAGCCTGTGTTTTCTGTAATAGCATCCCAGCAGAGAGAGTTTCAAATAGTGTGGTTACTATCCACTTAAGATCCTGAATGCTGATCAGTATAGAATGTCATTTCCACTCTTCATAGTAACACATTACACTTGAAGATAGATTTTTGGAAACCACTAGCCCACAGGAAGACGACTTCCTAGATTTCCAAAATAACATAATTGTATTTTCTTTGACGGTGTCAAGCTCACCAGCTGCTCCTTGGAAACCTATACAGGGTTGCTAAGGGTCAGTATCAACTGGACAACACTTAACAACAACAGCAGCAACTCTCAGAGTTGTAAGGGTCAGGGGTGCAAAACATGAGTGAGGGGGTGGATGGAGGCGCCAGAGTACCAGCCATGGGGTCAGCTTTTGGTGGCATCATAGTCTCTCTTCATTTCCTGTCACATTCCCTCAGTCCTGGGCTTCAGCTACAGCAGCCAGCTTGCTGAGCTGGGCCATGCCAGTCATGTCCCACTAGAGAGCTTTCTTCAGTTCCTTCTCCTACCAGATACCTTCATGGCTTCCTTCCTTCCTCCCTCCCTTTGGGTCATGGGCTCAAACCAGCAACCTTTTGTTAGCAGTTGAGTGCTTTGCCCACCGCACCACCAGGGCTCCTATGTTTACTGTAGCACCTCCTTTCTGTTGGGTGCTATTCAGTTGGTTTCAACTCATAGCAACCCGGTTTAGGGTTTCTGAGAGCAGCTGGAGGGTTTGAACTGTCTGCCTGGCAGTTAGCAGTGAGGTATCTCATAGAAAACAGTTATTATGACGGACACTAAGAAGGTGGTGGTCCATAGTACCAAACCCCGAAGACCAACCCAGTTGCCTTTGAGGCAATTCTGACTCAGGACAACCCTCTGTGTGCAGAGTAGAACTGGGCTCCATGGTGTTTCCAGTGGCTGATCTTTTGGAAACTGGTTCCCAAGCTTAGTATTCTAAAGCATATCTTGAGTGGGTTTGAACTGCCAACCTTTCGATTTGTGCTTGAGCTCTTAACCATTCGTGTCACGCAGAGATGAAGCTTCGTATTTTTTTATGTAATCATATAACTTAGTTGCTTTATTTTTTTATTTTACTGTTAACTTTTCACTTGTGTTTATCAAGAACCTTAAAACAAAATATAAATAAGCTTGGTTTCCTTTTTTGGATATTTAGGAGGAAAAAGAACTATTGAAGAGGTTTACTATTTAGGTTTATAGAAACTTAGAGAGGTCGGATGACTGCGATGGAAAGCTGAAGAGTGGAGGGTGGGAAGACTTGGGCTCTGGGGGAGGGGGGTGGTCAGGAGGCACAAGGTCCCCACACTCACTCTGCCAAGGGGATTTTGTGCCTTCACTGTTGTGCTTAATTTTTTCAAATGTAAAATGATTACAATTGTGTCACTATGGTTTACTGACAAGAGAGATGAGTTTAGGACATTGAGAACTTTCTGCTGGTGATGGTTCTGTGCCGTGGAGTCAGTTCCGACTTACAGTGACCCTGTATAGGGTTTCCTAAATATTTAAGGGAGCAGAAAGCCTCATCTTTCTTTCTTGGGACAGCTGGTAGTTTCGAACTGCTGACCTTGAGGTTAGTAACCAGTTGTCTAGTGAAATATGATCAGGCTCATATCCTTTGATTCTTTTCCTTTGAAAATGTGGTTGTACTATTTATCTTCACTTCAATGGTAAAGCTTATTTCATAAAGTTAAAAGATTCAAAAGCCAGTCTCTTTTAACAGTGCTGAAAACTGGGCAGTCCTGTTTTCAGTTCTAAAAGATTCGTAATTGTTACTATAATGAAGGAAAAAAATCCAAGTTGCACTAAAGACATTGGCAAAAACAAGGTTCCAGGAACAGATGGAATACAAATTAAAATGTTCCCACGTGGTTATGCATCTTGGAGACACTCACTTGTCTATGGCAAGAAATTTGGAAGAAAGCTACCTGGCTAGCTGATTGGAAGAGATTCATATTTGTGCCCATTCTAAAGACAGGTGAGCCAAATGAATGTGGATACCACCAACAATACCATTAATATCACATGCAAGTAAAATTTTGCTGAAGATAATTCAAAACGCAGAAACTGTTGCAGATATACATTGACAGAGGGCTGCCAGAAATTCAAGGCTGATTCAGGAGAGACTATAGAAGGAGAGATGTCTTTGCTAATGTCAACTAGATCTTGACAGAAAGCAGATCCTTGCTTACTGAGTATGCAGAAGAATTCAACTGTGTGGATCATGATGAACGAGGACTAACATTTTGAAGGATGGGAATTCCAGAACACTTACTTGTGCTCATGTGGAACCTGTGCATAGACAAAGAGGCAGTCGTGCAAACAGAACAAGGGCGTACTGAATTGTTTAAAATCAGTAAAGGTGTACATCAGAACTGTATCCTTCCACCAAATTTATTCAATCCGTATGTTGAGCAAATAATCTGAGGAACTGGATTATATGAAGACGAATGTGGCGTCAGGATTGGAGGAAGACTCATTATCAACCTGCAATATGCAGATGACACAACCTTGCTTGTTGGTTAACAGTTGAGCACCTTAACCACTGTTCCACCACGATCCCTTTTCTCCAACTTACTATAGCTGATTCTTAAAGTAACACATTTTATTTGAAGTAACCGCGCAGGTGTTGCTGGGAGGGATGTAACTTAATTTGTGTTTTGAAGTTTCTGAATGTAGCTCTGTGTATCTATCAATAAACAATTGGAGTGTCTATTCCTTGGGGAAATAGGGTAATACTGAAAAGATGTGGCTAAGTAGTTACTCGTTACTGGAGACTGAGGTGGAGTAATGGTTAAATTAAATCCCTGGCTGCTAATGAACAAAGTGCCTGCTCCAGGGGAAAAGAGACTTAGCAATGTGCTCCTTTAAAGATTGTTGTTGTTGTTGTTGTTGAGTGCCGTTGAGTTTGTTCTGATTCATAGCGACCCTGTATAGGGATTCCAAGGAATGGTTGTTGAGTTTAAACCGCTGACCTTGCAGCAGAAACTCTTAAAAGGGACAGTTCTATTCTGTCACCTAGACTCAGTATGTTGTTGTTGTGAAGTGCCGTTGAGTCGATTCTGACCCATAGCAACCCTGTATAGGGTTTTCAAGGAGCAGCTGGTGAGCTTGAACAACTGACCTTGCATTTTGAGTTGGAGTCAATTCCATGGCACATCAAAACCACACAGCAAGGTGTGTGAGGTTCCACAGTTAGGGCTCTGCCTAGAAACAGAAGTTGGGGGCTTACCTGTTGTTGTTAAGTGCTGTTGAGTCTGTTCTGACTCATAACAACCCTGTATAGGTTTCCAAGTAGTGGCTCAAACTTGCGGTTCAAACCAACCTTGTGGAACAGTGCTGTATCCCACAGTGCCACACCAGGACTCATGAGGGCATGGCTAAATGCTTACATGTATGTGTGTGTGTGTGTGTGTGTGTGTTTATGCATATAGAATACTAACATAAGCATGAAGCATGAATTCCAGGAGGAAAAGTCTCACTTGTCTGTTCCTTCAGCACTAATCAAATGAGTTCCTGTGTTGTGCCTGGCACTGAGATACAATTAGGATATCCAAAGAGCCCCCTCCCCCACCACACACACCTCTGGCCCTCCGAGGTGCTCAGACATCAGTGGGGAAGGCACACAGAAGCAGATCTGTGCCATTTGCTAAGTGTTGTGGTTGAGGAGGGGTTGATGTCCTTACAAACAAGCGCAGCTCTCTAGGAGAGACTTGGATGGCGTTACGAGAGGGTCAATTCAGTGTTTGTGACCAGAGGGAGAAGTTTGACAAAGACATTTGCACAGTCTTATTCAAAGACTTTCTGTTTCATTTATCCCTGTATGGGATAAAAGGGAGGATTTTTTAGTATCTCAATACATCATAAATACTCTGTGGTAATACAGCATTCACGCCCAGACAGACACTTAACATTTTTAAACGCACAAATATTTTTCTGAAGCTTTAATGAGGGCAAATGAATATTTAATTAAAATCGGGATGCTTTTGGTTGGTACACAGTCCACTTTTAATTACCTGGGCCATGAGTAGACCTCTGGCCATGAGTAATAGAGTGCATATCTGTGGGGGGGAAATCAAATAATCATAAACAAGATTCTTGGCTTCTCTTGGCTAAACATGCATCAGCATCAACGTGAAAGGTAGTACTAGTTACCACTGAGCTGATCCCAACTCATAACAACCTCATGGCTCAAAATGTAGAATTGTGCTCCACAGAGTTTCCGGTTTGTAGAAATAGATGACCTCTACATCTTCCAAGGCACCAATAAGGAGACTTGAATCTCCAACTTTTCGGTTAGCAGTTGAGCAGGTTAACTGTTCACACCACCCAGAGACTTTAAAATGACCCCAAGCCCCAAAACTCACTGTCACTGAATCGTTTCCCAACTCATAGCAAACCAGTAAGACAGAGTAGATTTCCGAGATGATCAATCTTTACACAGAGACTGGAGGGTTTAAACCATGGACCCTGCAGTTAGCAGCCTAACAACGAGAGCTCCTTTTCAAATGCAGACACCCCTGGTCTCGAACCCTAGATGCTCTGACTCAGTAGGTCTGGGGTTACTTCCTCATCTCCTAAGGGGAAGTATGGCATAAATTGAAGGTTTCACTTTGTGTTTTTAGCAACACGGCCTGCCCTTGTTCTCGCCAGTAAAAAAGCTTGACGTTTTCCCTGTGTAGATTTGAACCCTGTGGTATTATTGAGTGTTTAAAGTTAATAAAATGGCAGAGTCCAAGAAAAAAAACTGAGACGTTATCATACAATGGCTGACAGCACCAGCTGGTCTGTGTTTTAGTTCTTTCTCACCGTTTACCTACTCTGGGACTTTGGAAAGTTGCCACTTTGTGAATCCAAATTTCTTCATCTGAAATTAGGAATGATGGGATTTTGTGAGTATTGTTGTTGTTGTTGTTGTTGAATGCCGTCAAGTTGGTTCTGACTCATAATGACCCTGTAGAGGGCTTCCGAGAGCAGCTGGTGAGATTGAATCACCGACCTTGTGGTTCAAATCAACCTTTCAGTTCAGTGTATTATCCCACAGTGCCATACATTATATAAGTTACTCTGTGTCATTGCTTGTAAAATGTACTTATTACATTTCTGTCTGAAATTGACAGACAAGCATGAGTCCTGATTAACTTGGCAACATTACTTCTTTCTTTGTAGCACATAAAACAAAGCAATATTTAACAATCATAGACGTCTTTGATTTATTTATTTTATAAAATTCTAATGAGTTAGGTGCAATATTTTTTTTTCTGTTATTAATATTCTTTTTTTATGTTTTATTGTGAATTATGTGATAGTTTACATGGGAGAACATTAGCTTTACACTCATCCTATCATGCATCATTTAATTGCCATGGTTACATCCCCTCCATGCATCATCATCCAACCAAAGGGTATACCTCGTAAGCCTGCCCCCCAGTCATCAGCACACAGCCCCTCTCCCTCTCTGGGTCTAAAGTCCCCAGCCGCTCCATCTCTCCACGTCATCGTCTCTGCCTCCATATCTGGTGTCATTGTTTCTCTGGGTAGGGTCCCGCTCTCCGCTCTTCTCCTGTGATGGTCTCAGGGACCTCCGCTCCTAGACTGCAAAGTCAATCACTCCCCTCCTTTTGCTACAAAACGTCTATCTTTACATTTCCAACCCTCACAATGAGTCCTGATAACAGTTATTCACTAATGTATCACAAGAGACCTATCAGTATCTCCTTTCATCAGCCCCACTGAGACAGATTGGATACTACTCAGTGGAGATTCTACCTTCCTCCACGCCCTCTGGATCTAGACTCCCTCTTGAAAGAGTGTAATCCAGTCATGTCTTGCCTTAGTAGCCCTCCCATTTTGGGTAGCCAATGTCCAAGTTGCCCATCCCTGTCTACTCTGTGTATGGAGGGGGTGGGAATGATCCTCACTGTAAAGATTTGTTCCCTCTTTGAGCTACTGCTTCTATAGGTATAGATCAAATTCATCAAATTGTATCAGATTACTCTTTTTTTTTCTTCTGGTTGAGCTCTGATCATCCAGTCATTGAAGCTAGGTCAAGTGGGTATTACCTGCAAGTGTGGGTGTTCTTGTGCATATGCCCTCTCTTCTTATCAGCTGGATGCTTCATTTTCCACTCTAGTCCTCTGTGGCTATGTCACTGACTTTGGGCCCAAGAGTTCCCAGGTCTTGCCACACTGCTGGCCAACCAGGTCTCTACCTGCGTTCACAGGAGTGTATTGAACGTTGTAGGGCTTAGCTCACAGCTTCATTACTGTTTTTCCCTCACTTCCCCTTATCGGTGATGAATGTGGTCACCAATCAGACTGTGTAGTCCCATTGAGGTTTAGTCTTGGAAGGGGGTTTACTCTGAGGGGACCCAACCATTTGCCTTGATGTCCCTGGGTGAGCAACTTTCTTGTTCTTGTAGTCATCAGCTGGTCTGCTTTTGTTTTGCATTTTTCCTGTTGGTCTTTCTTTCAAGAAGTATGTTCCGTTCTTCTAGCTGATCCAAGCTGGTCTGCTTATCCTTTCAAGTGGAAATTTCCCACCTCAGAAGATTCTGGATGAGATTCAGGATTCCACGTATGGTCTTACGTAATGCAGAGGCTGTAAAGGAAGCCTCCTTCACTGGGCACGTTGTAGCCCCATTTTAGGTATTCCAATCAGTTACAGGCAGAAGACGGACTTACAAGCTTTCTATGGTGATATTTCTGGCTATTCGTTTCTCTCCCCTCAAGTGTCTATTTAATAATGGTATGCCAGGGAAGCAATAATGTTTTTAATAAAGTACAGTGCCTTGTTCTTGTCTCTAAATTTAATAATAATTGTCACTCTGATTATAATTGGGAGCAAGGTGGCTCTGTAGGATAATCACTGGACTGTGAACTACAATCAGAAGTTCAAACCCACCAACCACTCTGGAGGCAGGAGGAAGATTTCTGTTCCTGCAAAGATTTACAAGCTTGGAAACCCTATACACGATCACTGTGAGTTGAAACTGACTTGAGGGCACCTAATGACAGCTGCATAATTATAATTCCAAACATTTGTTGGACATCTTCTATGTGTCAATAAGCATGGTGCTGCACACTGAATCTTCATAAAATACTAATAATGGTGTGGCACTGTAGGATCAGCACTGGACTGCTAACTGCAAAGTTGGTGGTTTAAACCCACCAGTTGCTCCTCAGAAATCCTTTGCAGGGTAGCTATGAGTCAGAACAGACTCAGTGGCACTTAACAACAACAGTTACAGTTGTTTAGATGATGATTTTGAGGAGTGTTAGTGTGGGGCTGTGGGTTAATGCGGTGAACTACAAAGGCACTTAACAACAACAGAAAGTTGTAATTCTAAGATTCAAAGCTGTACTTGACTCAAAGCTCAGCCTATGTGCCTCTGTGCTGCCTTCTTGTTTAATAGACAGATGTAGCCTAACCTGCTAGTTGGTTAGTTCTCATCCGGGATCCTGGTGAGAAAATCTGAACACATCTGAACTGAGGGGAATCCAAGTGAATCTTCCACTCCCTGCTCAACATAGCCTCGTCTCCTTACATGACTACCATGAGACTGAGAAAGCAAGCCCATAATCTGGAACCCTTAAGGCAGGATCCCAGACATGTTGTCTGGGGAGGTTGTGACATGTCAGGCAATCATCGGTGGACAAATCAATAACAAGGTCTTTATATCATTGGTTTTCCATAGTTTGACTGATGTGCAAGTGTAGTTTTACTTATTGTACTTTAGATGTGCTGAACTTGTAAAGTCTTTAAATTTCTAACTTTAACCCTATTGGTAATTTTTTTTTTTTTTTCCTTCTCATCTACTCTTTCCTTTCTTTCTGGGAGTCTAATTTCTAGAAGGAGCCCTGGCTTGATGCTGTAGAACAAACATTGGACTGGTATCTATAAGGTCGGTGGTTCAAATCCACCAACTGCTCCTGGGAATTCCTTTACAGGGTTGCTATGAGTCAGAACCTCACTTAACAACAACAGCAATTTCAGGAAGATTTCAATATTGTTCAGTAACACTCCCTCTTCTCCCTTTATTTTTGTTCATTATTATTTCTCTTCACTACAGACTCCATAGTGTCTAGTGTTCTGTCTTCAAATGTATTTTTTCTATATTACCATTATTTTAGCAATGGCATTTCTTAGTTCTAGAATTTTTATTTGTTTATTTTATTTTATTGGTGCTATTTTTCTATGAGATTTCTTCCATTCATCCTGAACTTATTTTGCTGTACATCCTTGATCAAAGGTATAGCACTGCTTAAAAATCCTTGTTTGCTGATTTGAAAATATGGGTCCTCTTGGGGTCAGACTCATGATCGTCTTACCTATTGAGAATTGGTCATATTTCCTTTTCTGGATTCTGTTCCATTCCTCTGAACATTTTTAATTTTTAAAGTCTTGTTTTTACAGAATATTAATCTAGATGACTCAAACTCTGCAAACTGTCTCATGGGCAGCAGCTCAAGTTACAGCTCAGTTCTGCTAGCTGTAGCCAGACACTAGGGTAGAGTTTATCACAGAATGTGTGCATTTTCCGTCTCTCTTTTTACTGGAACCCTCCACTCCTGCTAACTACATTTCCAGTAGCTGTGGTTGCCCTTAATTCTGTCCTCCGGTTCTTGAAGCCAGTAATGCAATTTTGCAATTACTATACAGTTCTCCACTGGAGTTTTTGCTACCTCTGCATGGAGTACATGAAGTCCTGCCCTCGGGCTAAAATTCAGTAAAATATAGAAAATTTACGTAGAGTTTTTTCTTTATTCTTAGTGTCGGCTCTCTGTTTTTAAAATGTCCTGAATTTATAGTTATGATAACCTGTTGCTGTTGTTATGTGTTGTCGAGTCAGTTCAGGCTCATAACACCCTTAATAGGATTTCCAAGGAGCTGCAGGCGGATTTGAGCCACTGACCTTGTGGTTCAAACCGACCTTGCAGTCCAGTGTTTTTTTTACACAAGGCCTCGGCCCCTCAGGCCCCGGCAGCCCTTTCAGTTAAAATTTTGACTTTTGGAGGGAAGTGGAGTATTTCTAGTAGCAGGTCTTTCTGGGCTCTTTACTTTTAATAGTTGTAAATATTTCTTATGAAAGAAGCTTGCATTTTGAGCTGAGAGAACAATGTGGTCTCTGCCTTTCCACACATTAGAAGTGTATACCTCTAGCTTCATATCTGTGAGAACTGAAGTCCTCTTTGGGAACTTTGGTGTCTTTCATAAGTATAATTGACTCTAGATTTAGAACGAGCACATTCAATGTGTTATTTTTCAGAAACTTTGTTTTACTAACAAATAAAGATATTAATTAAGCCAAATCCTTTGACGTTTAGTGGATTCCAACTTGTAGTGACCCTACAGGCTAGAAGGTTATAGACCCTAAACCCTAAAAGCTTTCTATTGCATAGAGTCACACTCAGCAGCATCTAGCAACAATGATCTTCTGGAAATGGACAGCCACGTCTTTCTCTTGTGGAGCAACTGGTAGATTTGAACAGCTGATCTTTCAGTTCAAAGCCTACTCCTTAACCACTGTGACATCAAGTATACTCCAAAAAGATACTTGTTAAGTGCTGTTGAGTTGGTTCCAACTTAGCAACCCTGTATGAAGTTTCTAAGGAGCGGTTGAGCTTGGACCACACAAATTAAATTATAAGCTATTGCTATCAAATAATTCTGTTGAGGAGGGACAAGCATGTAAGTTGGGACAGAATCCATTCGTTGCCTTGTCCATCCTCTTGAGGCTGCCTGCAGCCCTTGGTCTGTGGCCTCCATCACTGACAGTTCTGTTTCTTTTGCCCTTCTCTGATTTTCCTGCTCTCTCATTGCATTAGGCCCACCTGGATAGTAGGACAGTCTTCCCATCTCAAGATCCTTAACTTAATCTTATCTGTTCCTTTTGCTATTAAGGAAACATAGTCACCAGCTCTTGAAATTAAGAAATGGACATCTTTGCGAAATGTTTATTCTCTTTGCCATAGCCTGGAGTCCTGGTGTAAGCACTCGACTTCAAGGTTGGTTTGGACCACAAAGTCTGTGGTTCAGACTCATCAGCTGCTCACTATGAATTGAAACCAGCTTGATAGCACTTAACAACAACAAACATAGCCTAGCTAAAATTCTCTACCTTAAACATTATGCTTGATTATGAAATACCCTGCCATAGAGAGTAAGACAAGGCTGCGTTTAGGTGCTGCAATTTGACTTTGTAATTCAGAAGCTATGCAGTGTAGTAGACCAATAAGTAAACAAAGCCAACATATCAAAATAGGAAGGAGGAAATGTCTTTTACTATTTGCTAATGGATATGACGGTGTACAGCGGAAAATCAAAGCATTTATCGATAAGTTACTAGAATTGACAAGTAGCTTCAGGTATGTAACTGCATAAATCAATACCGGTGTATAGAGATCAGTTGTTGTACTCTGGATGTCCACTGGGAAGCTTGTAAGACCCCAGGAACTATGCAATGAACTGGGAGGTAGGACAGAGACACTAAGCATGATCTGAGTCCAGTTAACTGTGATGACCCATGAACTCATGGCCCTAGACTTCCATTTCAAGAAGTGAAATACCATCAGCATCTCTTCTTTTTGTTGTTATAAATATATCTGTCACAACATTTTGGAAAGCTGGATGAACCCTTGAAAGTATTGCCCTGGGATAGATGATCTTTAAACACGAAGCTGAACATTTCATGTTTAAAGAATGAAAGTCTTCTTTAAACCAAATAATAAGCTGAAATTCCATGACCGTCAAGTCAATGCCAACTCAAAGTGAGGCGGTTGGGGACAGAATGGAATGGTCTCATCAAGTCTCTAAGGCTGTAACCTGGATGGAAGCAGATGGCCACATATTTCTTAGGAGGAACACTGTTGGGTTTGAACCAGTGACCTTTCAGTTAGCAGCCAAGTGCTTTAACCACTGCACTTTGGTTTGTTTTACCCAAACAGGAGTCTAGTTTAAAGAGTAGAGAACACCTACAGCACTGTGCTCTTTTAAGAACCCTCTATCAAGGTCGCTAAGGAGCTCTGGTAGCATAGTGGTTACAAATTGGGCTGCAAACCTCAAGGTCAGCAGTTCAAAACTCAGTTCGAAACTACCAGCTGTTCTGTGGAAGAAAGATGAGGCTTTCTGTTCCCGTAAAGATTTACAGCCTCGGAAACCCTGTACAGGGTCACTATGAGTCGGAACCGACTCCACGGCACACAACAACAACATCAAGGTCACTGTGGGTCAGAACCAACTGGATGGCACTTAACAACAACAACAACATGTGAGCACACCTTGAAAACAGCAACTCTAAAGAAAGATTACTTAGGGCACTTAGATGGCGCATGTGAACAGAGGAAAAACAATTTGGAAGAGGCAGATAATGGTAGCACAGCTTGAAGGTTGTAATCAGCGGTAGTTAATTGTGCATGTAGAAATTGAAATGGCATATGCCAGTCTGTGTATATTCTCAATAATAACAAAAATCGAATGAGTTAGTTACAATGTTAAGACAGTGTATGAAATCAGTTGTGTTTCTATATACAAAAACACTAAATGAAAACCCAAAATTTCTAAAGACATGATTTGCAATAGTATAAAAATGTCAAATAAACATAATAAAAATATGCATGATCACAAGAGAAAAATATTAAGAGGAAATTACAAACTGTCTAAATAAAAGAAGATAATACCCTGGCCATCCATGATAGGAAGATTCAGCATTGTTAAAATGTAGATTTCTCCCCTAATTCATGTTTAGAGTTAAGAGCAATCCTAGCAGATCAATGTATTTGTGTAAATTGACAAGCTGATTCTAAAATTTGTATGAACTTACAAAGGGACAAAAGAGCCAAGCTCCTACTAAAGAAGAACACAGCGCAGTGGGAGGAACAGCTCCGCTGGACATTCAGATTTATTTAAGAGCCAGTTAGCATGAGGCATTGGATCAAGAGGAGCAAATAGACCAGTGGGGCCGGGTTTAAGGATGTCCTGCCATCCTGGGGTGCTGTGTCTGTTGGCTAACCATCTGGAAAAAAAGAATTCCACCTGCAGTTTGCACCATCCACAAAAATCAATTCCAGGTATTTTATAGATCAGAATGTGAAAGGCAAAATCATCCATCTTCTAGAAAATGATAGAGTGGATTGTTATTTTGACCTCAAGGTAGAGAAAACTTCTTAATGCTCAGAGCCAGGTTAGTTAGTTCCCTTTTGTTGTGTAAGTTAGCTCTCGTGATGTTTGGCCATCAGAAAATAAACAAGTGGGAATATATAAAACCTGAAGAATGGTCGCTGATTGCTTTGATCTTTGTTTTAAGAGTATTTATACCAAAGGTGTCACTGTGGGTTAATGTGCTGGACCGCAAGGTCAGTGTGAACCTCCAGGTCAGCAGTTCTAGCTCACCAGCCACTCCCTGGAAACCTTATACAGGACCGCAATGAGTCAGAACCAAGTTGGTGGCACCAAACAATAACAGCATGCCATACTGTGTCACTGTGGTTAGTCACAGTAGTTACACATGAGGTGAAACAGGCAGGAATCAAACCCAGGTCTTCCTCATGGAAGGTAAGAATTCTACCACTGAGCTGCCATGGAGCCCTATGAATGGTTTTGTTGTTTAGTGCCATCTTGTCTGTTCTGACTCATAGTGACTCTGTACAGGGTTTCTGATGAGTGCCTAGTAGATTAGAACCACCGACCTTGAGGTTAGCTGATCAGTGCCTGTCCTACAGTGCCACACCAGGAATCCTGAATAATTACTTATGGAATTTTATTCTTAAAAATTATAAGACTGATTTAAATACAATTCATTTTGGGGTTTTTTTTCTTTTTCTTTTTCTTTTTCTTTACATTCTGCCGAGCACCTTGCTTTTGTAGACAGTGCACACAGCAGTTGTTTTACAAAGCCCACCACCCCACTGACATCCCAGCCCTCATGTTCTGTCTCCCTCTTTCCAGGTCTCAGTTTTGTAAACTGAGATTGGTTAGTCGAGGTCACTCGACTAACCAATTCTAATGTTTTGTGCTAAATTCTAATATAACTTGAACTCAGTAAGGCAGTCTAAAGATTTGTGTTCTAATGAATGATACCAAATGTCAGTTACAAGAAGACTATAATGTAGGGTGTGAATTGGATATTGCTGTAATGTGTGTGTGTGTGTGTGTGTGTGTATGTATATATATATATACTTCTGATTTTTTAGTATCTGGAATTTATCCAAACATAACTAATAAGTGTAATTTGTCCTCAGCATGATCAGGATTTATAGTAATTCCCATAATTATATGAGCATGCATGCCTACCACACATGCAGATTAGTACATATGAATAGCCAAGTCAATATAAACCTAATTCCTCAAACTACAATTTAATGTATATGTTGTTGTCAAGTGCTGTCAAGTCGATTCCGACCCATAGCGACCCTGTATAGGGTTTCCAAGGAGCAGTTGGTGAGCTTGAACCGCCAACCTTGCAGTTCAAACGGCTTTGCAGTCTGGTGCATTAATATATATATATAAAATAAGATGGATATTTTTGTTACTCTTAGCATTGCAGTCACTGCCCATATGTATCCTCCATACCCAACAGAAATGTATTTGGGAAAAAATGTTGTTACTAAATGGCTTCAAGTCGGTTCCAAATCATGGCGACCCTGTGAAGAGTTTCCAAGGAGCGGTTGGTGAGTTTGCACAGCTGACCCTATGGTTCCAACTGACCTTGTGGTCCAGTGCTTTATTCCCCAGCACCACACTAGGACTGGTGAAAGTTTATTCAAATAATGTACAAATATATGAAACTTGGAAGATAATATAGCCTCTGTATAAAAATGAAATGCAGTTTTCAGAAAGCATTAATTCTCTGTGTAATTAACCAACCAAATTGTAAATGCATTATATTTTAGGTGTGATTAATGTATATTTTCCCGCAATGATCTAATTATTGTATATGAAGACCAAAATAGAAATTGTACTAAACATCTTACCTTCAGAAATATGTTAGCGTAATAAGCATTTGAGTAGTACAAATTTTACAAAATAAATTTGTTTGACCAGTTTTCTTGAGTGCATAATTTTAAAAAGAATGTGTGTAATGTAAAAAAATAACTTGTGTTTTTCATTTTTGGATGAAAAAGAGAAAAGGAAATTTCACAAATTGACAAATTAGGTCTTAACAATAATATTAAAATTAAAAATCAGGCAGAAATTTAATCATTAAGCAAGGAGGAATAACAATAAATGAAGGCAGTTTATTCAGTCGCTATGGGTTGGAAGTGACTTAATGACACTTAACAACAACAACCTATTCAATACTGAAAACTCAGGAAAAAATAATGGGCCCAAAAAGAAATAGGAGAAAGGCATTCACAATATAAGAGCATTTGTTGTTGTTGTTAAGTGCCATCGAGTCGGTTCCGACCCATAGCAACCCTGTACAGGGTGTAAATCTTTACGGGAGTAGAAAGCCTCATCTTTCTCCCGCGGAACGGCTGGTAGTTTCGAACTGCTGACCTTAAGGTTCGCAGCCCAATTCGTAACCACTACGCTACCAGAGCTCACTATAAAAGCATTTAGCAGTGATTTATAACAATAGTCATGGAATTAGTGAATTTAAAAATATAGTTATTGATTAGTAGTGCTGATCAAGAATAAATGGATGAAAGAAACAAAACCTAGTATCAGCATGAGAAATGAAATTTCTTTTAAAGAGTTTTTTCTAAATATAAGAATTATATATTATGTGATAGAACATATAGAAAGAATAGATTTTTCCAGGAATATTAGAAAATTTTAAATTGATTCAGGAAAGTCAATAGAAGAGCTATGGGAAAAAAAAAAAAAATCTAATGTGCCCTGAAAGACTCTTTTTCTACATGTTCCTGTAAGAAGTTTCTTTGCCATTTAATGTTTGAAAAGCATATGAAAAGATTAGATGGTTCCTTCTTTAATTGTGATGCTGACAAGAGCGTGAAAAACAACCCCCTCAAATCGTGCCCTTAAAATTTTCATTCTTAAATTTATAAGAAATTACTTTGAAGCCATTATTGAGATATTTAACCATAAAACACCACAATATTCCCATTTAAAGTGACCTTTGCAGTATTTTCTTCCACAATAAATAAGCCAGGTTTATTTTCCTTTTTGATCTCATAGATAAATGTCTAAGCCAGTATTGTAATAGAAAGTACAATGTGAGTAACATGTGTAATTAAAATGCTTCTAGTTTTCTCATTGAGGAACTGTGGGATAATGCACCAGACCACAAGGTCCGTTTGAACCTCAAGGTCGGTGGTTCAAATTCATCAGCTGCTCCTTAGAAACCCTATATAGGACAGCTGTGGGGAGCTGGTTTGAAGGCACTTAGCATTCAAAACAGTAAAAAAAAGGGAAAGGTATTCATTATACTTTTAATATATTTTATTTAGTCCGTAATATCCAAAATATAGTTTAACGAAATGGCATCCGCCACATTTCAAGTGCTCCTTTGCCTCTTGTGATCGTTTTAGACAGGGCACTTGTAAGCTATGTGGGCTCACTTACCCTGTGAGTAACTCAGAGCTCTCTGACTTTGGTTTTGTGTGTGCTGCCCAATTGATCTAAGTGTTAAAACTGTCAAAATAAAATTGAGGAAAGGGACTCTTAAGATTTTCTGAGACATAATCAGTACTTTTTGCGTAAGATTAGCTGAATTTGTCAAGATATACAGGGGCCCTGTATGTCACAGAAGCCAAGAATTATTGGGCAAGAATGCTATCTGCTGATTCCAGGTAGGGAGCTACTTGGAGGACCACTACTCCCTGGGGGCAGAGTGCTCTTGGCCTACTTCCTTGGGCCCAAACAGTGCTACTTACAAGATATTGGCTGGTTCACATCAAAGTGAGGGTGTAAAAATGAGTCAACTAATCTCTTGTCTGGGGCAGCTTACACCTAAATAGGGAGAAGGAATGCAGACAGATTGGCATGCAAACAGATCATCAGATAACTATGCCTACCTAGACTAGACCACCAAAGCCTGGTGGCTCTGTAGGATAAGCACTGGGCTGCGAACCACAAGGTAGATGGTTTGAGCCTTTTTGCTCCAGCAAAAAGCTTCTGAAACCTTATATATACAGTCGCTATAAATCTGAACGATTCAATGACACTCAACAACAGACCAGATCACAAGGAACTGGGACCTCATCTTATAGGCTTTGTTGTTGTTGTGTTGTTGTGAAGTGCCACCGAGTCAATTCTGACCCAGAGAGACCCTTTATAGGGTTTCCGAGGAGCAGCTGGTGAAATTGAACCACAGACCTTGCAGTTTAAACAGCTTTGCAGTCTGGCACATTAACCCACAGCGCCACACCAGGACTAGCACTTGTTAAGGTTAGTTCTGAAGACTTAGCTACATTGGACTCATCTGAGATCATAATAGCATTCAGATTCGTATGGTCTAAGCACTTCCATTAGAATCTTGGAACATCTGAATGTATGTTCTGTTGGAAGCTCAATCTATAAACCCCAGGCATCTGCTTTGTAATCTGTACTGTAGCCTACAAGAAATGGAAGAAAGATGTGGCAATTGGCTGCTGTACAGATTGTCGCTGTTGTTAAGTGCCATCGAGTCAGTTCCTACTCACAGCGACCCTGTATAGGCTTCCTGAGGAGTAGCTGGTGGGTTTGAACCACAAACGTTGTGGTTACCAGTCTAGCCTAGGAAATTCTATAAGGCAGTTCTCCTCTGTATCATAAGGTCAGCATGAGTCAAAAATCGACTTAAGGGTACATAACAACAATGAACAGCCCCATGGCCAATGTTCAAAGCTCCTCAGAAACCCTATACAGGGTCACCATGGGTCGTAACCAACTCGATGGCACTTATTAACAACAACAATGGCCAAGTTTTGTGTTTCTTGTAAGAATAACTACAGCACAGTGTGGAAGATGGATTGGGTGGGGTTCACACATTCAGACCCACAGGATAGGGGACAGGTGGGGAGGGTGGAAATGGAGAGTGGGACAGAGAGAACTTAATGCATCCATTAGTTAGTAAGTATGCAGAGGAAGAGGAGATTCGCGTGGTCCTTTAGCATTTGTGGGTCATTTCTAGCACATATTCTTTTATGCTGAATAATCCAGCAATCCAAACACCAAGACCACTGTTGCTGAGTCGATTCTGACTCATAGAGACCCCGTAAGACAGAGAACCATTGCTCCATAGCATTTTGAAGACTACAAATCTTTATAGGAGCAGAGCCTTGTCTTTGTTCTTGGTTGGTTTGAACCACTGAAGTTAGCAGTTCAGTGTTTAACCTACTGCACCACAGAACTACTTTAGCAATCTTATCCTTTAGTATTTAACCAGTGTTACTTACTCTTAAGGAAAATGATGGATAAGGTTAAGTAAACACATGCTCACATGATATTAAAAAAGTTTACTTTTTTGATTTTCTTTTTATTGCCTCTTCTGAAATGATAAGTCACTGTTGTGATTTCAAGTTGTAGTCTAATGTTACCTCCTTCAGGAAAAAAAAAAAAGTCTCATTAGGTGATCAAGCTGTTTTATAAAAATATTTCGTGTTCTTCCTAGTAAAAGGTAGAATATATACCTTGTATTTCTATAGGTTTCACTGAATAGCAACAAAAAATTGATTACATTCATGGGTGACATTGTATCACCTGTACTTTGGGGCACACCTTTTTAAAAAAACAACAACACAAGACAGTCTAGTTTTCTTGTGTTCATGTCTCTACTGATTGTAGCACCCTTTCTGCTCATCTGACCTGAAGCATTTCTAGTAGTTTTCAGATCTGTGTATTTTACAGTCACGTTGCAATGTAAAATTGATGTTTAAAAATATATTTATCTGGTTGGCCAGCAGTGTGGCAAGACCTGGGGACTCCTGGGTCCAGAGACAGTGACATAGCCACAGAGGACTAGAGTGGTGAATGAAGCTTCCAGCTGATAAGAATAGAGGGCATATGCATAAGAA